>NC_051181.1:80114814-80278360 GCF_013339695.2 Rhipicephalus sanguineus | reverse complement strand
TTGACGATCGTCGGAGGCCAAAATAACGAGCAAGAATCATTATACGCACACTTGACAGTCAAGCTAACCAATGGAAGCACTACAACTTGCCATTGTTCATGTTCAGCTAGCCTTTTCAATGGAGCTTCGTACGGCTTACCTGGTCTGCCTTGCGGATGTCTCCCGTAAGTCTGGGATCGCAGCGCCCATACACTGCGTACAGAGTCAGCCCTGACAGCACAGTCATTATCATGTTAAGCGCCATGCCCGGAACGTTCAGCATCAGAGCTCTGCAAAATCATACATCTTTACAGTGTCGCTGAAAATGTGTATAATCGTTACAGTCAAACACGAAAACACTTGCTAGATACAGCTCCAATAGCGACATATTTATTGAGGATGGGCTGCTAGCAGCCTGCCAGAGTAACTGAGAAGGTACGACGTTCTTTTTTGTACATACACTAATATTATTTCATTTTATTATTATTATTGACGGTACGGCTGGATATTTCGAGTAAGCGACTTTTCTGTTGTGTTTTTTAACACTTGCGTAATTTAAGCGTTTCTGAACGTGCAAGTAACGTACATGTTTACTGATAAGCGATGAGATAGCACTTGTTCGTAGAAACCACTGCTTCAGTAAAAAAGGGAAAACAGCCTTTAGCGATAGAGTTAAGATGCAGTGTCCATTTTTTTTAGAAAAAGCCGCAGAAAATTACTGAGCACTTCTGAATAATAATACACAGAATTCTATTGACTTGCGGTTGTGTTGGGCGAAACAAAGTCACCGTATTTGTCCATTGCCATTGTATTGCTTCGCGATCTGGTCACCTATGTCAACTCCATCAAAAACTTCACCACGGTTCTGCGACCGACTTACAATAGCACTGAACGGAAGGAAATCAGGCCTGCTTATTGAAAACCGGAAACTTCATGACCCCATAAAGCGGAATACAAATGCAGTAGATTACTCACTTGCGGGCGCCTTTCAATGATCCGATGCTGGTATAGCGCTGCGCCTGTGTCTGATTGGCGCAGTACATGCCCATCAGCGTGACGGTAAAACCAAGAACCATTGTCCACGTAGTGTACGTCTCGTACGGGCTTGTGTCGAAACTGAGGACAGAGAGCGTTGATTCGTACCGAAATTGCCCCGACACAAAGTACAAGCATGCATACAAGTTACGCTTTTGGAGCATGAAATAAGAAAAACGATTATTTCTGATAACGCACCATTATCTATAGCAGAACTAATTTCAAATTTCATTTAACCCTACGTCAGTATCATTCCCGTTTCGTTACTCTTAGATTCATTTCGTCGCAGGCAACGAACAACACTGTAGGTATGTACTGGCACCATGCAAGTCAGAGGACAACCCTACGGCCGATGTGGCGTGCCGCCTTCACACATTTAATAATGGAAGGCACGGATTAGAATATTTTCGGTTGTGTGGTACAGACGTTGCATTGACGAGCGTGTAATATCTTCTTTCGTGACGCGACAGCGCAAAACTCGTTGTGAACATATGCAGAGTGACGCTTTGCAATGGCTATGGCAGTGCAGTCTCTCTAGTATATTTTCACAGAAACTATGCATGTCCTATACGTGCGAGAGGTGGAGAAATGAAGGCGATGAGGAGAAACAATAGGAATGAGGCAGCGGCATGCTATATCTATTGCGGAGAGAAAGTGTGAAGTGGCCGATTCAATGTTTGTGTTTTATCACTCTCTGGATGCTTTAAATAAAGTTCTTCATACCGTTCCGTATCACTTACAATGTTGCGATTCAAGTGGAAAGACCTGGCTTCCAAGTTTTATAAAATTATTCACTATAATCTCACAAACAAAGAATTCTTGCTCCATGAGTATACCCTCTGGGCAGTGTCTGTAGTTCTGGCCGAAATATGAGGTTGTAGAAGCCCTCTGATGGCTAAAACATCACAATGTGCACACTGTTCGGCGAATTTCGGCGCTGTGAGCAGGGCATTTCAGAGAAATGGGGGGCATAGTGTTTTTATTAATGGTTTCAACTGGGGACATCGTTCCATGCAGAAACTAGGAACATGGTGGCTCAAAGAGCAGCCCACATCACCATGCGGAAACAGATCCTGGAAGGCTTCTGTTCGTCCTATACGAGTACCACCTGCTAAGTATCCCAGACAAGACGAATAGTATGGCATTATATCACGGTGACAGAGCACTGAACACTCTTTCCGTGGAGAGAGTGCTCCTGCCTGTCATGATGTCAGAAGTCGCGACACAGAGGCTAGGCGAGGTGTATGTCGACTGACTTGTCTATGAGAAAGTACGTTTCACATCGGAGTCGTTATGCTTTTCATTATGTCGGTTACACGTTCGCGTAAACTATCATCATCGTGACTAGCCTCTACCTTTCTAGCTCGTGCAACGCAATATCTCGGCCAGCACGCGCTCTTTTCGCCTCTTCTTCACCTTCTTCTTCGCTCCCTGAACATGTGCGCCCGGCGGTCGCTCTCCCGCTGCGCCGATTTGTCCGGCGTGCGATGCAGTAAGCCCGATGGGCGAGTGAACGAGTACAGAGAGAGAAATGGAATAGAGAGAGAGAGAGAGAGAGAGACAAAAATTCTTGACGAAACGAAATTCTTCACGAGGCGAGATTCGCAACCGCGCACCCACGATCCGAAGGCAGTATCGTCACCACTCGGCTATGCAGGCGCGCCAGGAGAGCGAAACATAGCCTTGTATAGTATAGTATAGCAAGGGGGTGAGAAAGAGAAGTGAAAGCGAGGAGGAGGGAAAGGAGAAGGGGAGATAGTACAGCACAGCATAGCAAGAAAGACAGAAATAGAGAGAAACAACGGGGAAAAACAGAAAGAGAAAGAAAGACAGGAAGAGAGGCAAAGATATAGACATACAGAAAAGGATAAAAAGAAAGAGGAAGCGCGAAATAGAGAGAGAAAGAGAGATAAAGAAATGGAAGAAAGAGAAAGAAATATATGGAGAGAGAAAGGAAGAAATGGAAGTAGTCAGAGACAAAAAAAGACATGGAAAAAATACAGAAAAGAGAGAAATGGAAAGAAAGATATGAAGAAAGAAGGAGGAAAAAAAAAGGAAGAAAGAAGGCCACCTTGCTGCGCACTTCCTTCAGGCTTGGCACCACAAATGCGAGGCTACCTGAATTTTTTATGCACTGCTCGTCTCTTCTGATATGCAAGTGGAATCCCTTTCGCGCACAGCCTCTCTGAGAAGCGGCCGAATCAGTTTCCCATTCTGTACATCACAGATGAAACGGTGTTTCAATATGGACAAATTACCACTTCGGGAAGTTTGTCCAGGTTTCCGACAAAAAAAAAAACAAAATCTGACTGGTAATGTGTCACCGTGACACCGACCTACTTAGTGAATATCACGCGGCCTCCATTCTTCGCGTTCTGCCACATGACACCGAAGCCTCCCAAGTAATGCAAGCCCTGAAACATAGCCGAAAAAACACTTGAAGTTACAATTTCACAAAACACTTGATTCAAAGAGAAAAAGTATGATGTACGCAACACGGAGATGACTCCCAGACTTCCATGCCCTAAACACTCAAAAGTTCAGCACACGAAGTTCGGTAAGCCACACTCTTGTCTCGTTCTTGAAAAACGAATCGTTCCTTGGCTGTCATGTAGCAAACACACGCCATAGCACAGTTTCATGATAATTTCTCTGCAATGATTTTTGAGGAACTATGTGCACAGAGCCCAGAGTTCTAGGGGGGGGGGGGACGAGAGGGTGTGTCTTACCGCAACCCCCCCCCCCCTGAATATTTTTGCTGGGTATCTTTAGGACGTTTAAGGTGGCACACGGGCACGCAAACGTGCCGCCGTGTGTTTACATTCATGCTTATCATTGTAGTAATTTGCAAACTCCTCACTAGGCCTGTATTGCTTACTACTGCTTACCCTATTGTCTGAAAGCACGTGCATCGAGGGTATTTTACTCCTTTCATTACGTGATGCGGTACTTACGCATGCGATGACCATGATGTATGCAGTGAATATGAGGACCACTTGGACGACGTCGGTCCATACCACAGCCTTGATACCGCCCTGGACAAAACCGCAAGCGTGGTGTGGATTACATAGTTACCGATTACCTTTACCTATTGTGAAGCTTGTATTCGCCTTTTCGTCAGTGATGCAAGTACGGAGAAAGAAAGGAAGTAAGCAGTTGTACGAGTACAATAGCTATCAAACTTATTCACTTAAACAATATCGTTGTTGTCTTTCTGTAACCACAATACAAAATGCTGTATTATTCTTGTAATATACATTTCGGGCGATCAGGTAAACATAAATAAAACGTAGTCTCCACACGCAGGCTATGGATATATTCCCTGTTGCTGAAACAAGTCACAGAAATAGGTAAAATGTGTTATCAATATATTATGGTACTTTAAGAGTTACAACGCATTTAGTGCAATAAAAGAAGAGCCCTTGTGGTGTGGACGTCTGGTTTTTCGTCAAAGAAGCACGACAGGTCCACCTCGTTAATTGACAATAGAAAGAAAAACTGAAGGGGAGTGCCTATAGTGCTTTAAAGGGGCCATGCCATCCAATTGTCGATCATAATCGGTGTTACGGGGCCTCATCCTTGTGCCTTCACAAAAGTGCTGGCGAAATTTTAGCGCATGTGGTCGGGCACCTAAATTATAACAGTTAAATATTTTTACACACGCGCAGGTGGCCTGAGAGTCGCCCAACATTGGCGTACTCGTAAGCCGTGACATAACAAGCTGCTTGCTGTGCGAGCGTCTGTATTCCTGTGAACGATTTTGTTCCGGGCTGAGCTGCGCATGGGCAATCGAGCTATTTCATGTTTGTTCCGCTTGACATTGACATTGAACTGTTTGGAACGGCTGAAACTTATAGACGACGACGGCTCCGCTCCATGAATCACATGACGTCACACATGCCATGACAAAATGGCGGTCGCCGGTGGAGCATGGCACGGAGGTTCCTACAATACTTACTAGAGGGAACTTTGGCGCTGCGATCGTTCAACCGCCATGGGAATGATGGGTAATACACGGATCGGCCTCATCTTTGTGCATACGCCTTTGAACGCACTTGTTGCTTTCTTTATTGTTGTGTTTTGGCTTTTCTTTCGGATAAACGAATGGCTCGTTGTTACCTCGTTTGGTGATTTGAATTGGTCTGCCTAACAGGTCAAGGTATAGTGTGTGAGTTTGCTAACTTCGTCTTGCGACAAAGCGGCTGCAGGCCACACCGAGCTAAACGGAGCCAACAGAACGAAGCTAGAGTGTACTAGAACTGGGGAGTGCCCGGAACGAGCTTCGAAAAGTGAAGCCCAAACAGGGTCAATCCGCTTGTAGCGCTGCGATCGGTAGTCTGCTATGTGTCATCGTTTAAGAGATGCGCGCGGCTCCGCAGAAATGGTGCAGGGGTAGAATGCGCGCATCCCACTCAAAAAGCCCGGGTTCGAATCGCAGCTGCAGATGGAGGGTTTTTATTCTTTGTGTCACTTTTTGTAGGATCATTAAGTAGCAAATATCCTATTTATTTGGACGAACCCCTTTCCGAAGATGTTTTCCCCTTCCTAAATGCAGAATTACATCGAAAAAATGGGCAGTGCGGGTAATGCGACAATACTGATAATGCAGATAATAAGACGCCAAGGCTAAAAAAAAATCACAGTTTCACCGCAAGGGCGAAGCAATAAATGCGATATCATCAAATTGTAATGTTATGCAAAGCAAGGCTGGCAGCTAATTCTTTTGCATCCGGTCTCGCGTAACTCTAGAAAACGCTGGTGTAAGAAAATACGGCCACTTCAGGAAGAGAAGCGGTTTTTGCACAGGCTCTTCTCATTGAGAGCACAGCACGTTGAAGGCTATCCGTATGCTGATGCCTGTCGAGATGTGCAGCTGATTGGTTCATTTCAAGAACCGACAGAATTGGGGAGTTACCCTTCACTCTCTTTTCCTCCTTTGCGCAAACGTTTTCTCTTCTCTTCCTCAAATTTTGTGGCTGCGGGAGAGTGAGTAAAGAGTGCATATAAACAAGCTTATGAAAAAGGCAGTTGCTGCCTTAACAAAGACAAGACCACTTGTCGAAACGTTGGCTCCAACAACATTGCCTGTCCAAAGATTTTTTTTTCACTAAGCTACCTTTAATAAATACACTTATGTGCTGTGTTCGATTCCCATATGTTAAGGTAAATAATTGCACGTCTGGCATTCTGCCCGTATCATCAGAAATCCCCAGAGTGTTTTAGGACTGATTCTGTTTTTAGTATGCATAAAGAGCATTGTTAATTCAGTGTATTCATCAGAAATACATCAGAACAGTTTTGGCTGATGACTGTAAACTTCTCAAAACTGTTAGCACTGCGAATGACCGGAAATACCTGTAATCCAACCTATGTGCCATTTTTAAGTGGTGTGAAGAAGGGTCTATGAAATAAACAGTAATAAATATGTTTCCATGCATATTACAAGTAAGATACACAATTTTAATCAACTGTATTCTCCTAAGAACTGTCCTTTGACTGAGCTTGACTAATATAAATACTTAGGTATCACAATTAAAAAGCGCCTAGCATAGTCAAGTCATATTAACAAAGCACGCTCATCTGTTTCTAAAAAACTCAGTTTCTTGAGGCACAAACGAAAAACAGCGCCATCAAAAATCAAACTGTTGCCCTTCAGTGCTTTTATAGCACCAAGAATAAATTGCACTAGTGTAGTTCGGGACCCATATTTAGAGATATATATTAAGAAACTTTAGATAGTGTAACGGAAAGCGGCTCGTTTTATCTTTCATCCTTACCAGAGAAATGACTCACCAATAACGCTCACGGCCATTATTAACATCCCGATTTTAGAATACCGAACAGCAATTGTCAGGCTGAATTATATCAACGCTCGCTTCACGTCTCTCGTGAATTTATCATTAGTCCGGGCACTTACTTAAAACACCGAATTTGTAGACAAAATATACATGCACATGCTTACACTCTTGAAACTTACTTCGCACGTCCTAACCTTCTCATGAGCTCTTTCTTTCCTCGGACCACCAATGAATGAAACACGTTCCCTCTTGAAGGATGTTGTTATAATGATAATCCTGACTTCAATAACTACGTATCCGTCTGTTCATAACCATAGAAACCAAGCTATTGGGACTGTCTCTCATTGCATATATTTTGCTAGTTGTCATTTGCGTTATCTTACTGTCATTTAACTATATTTATTTCTTATACAGTAAAACCTCGTTAGTTCGACCCCCGTTAATGCGGAAAATCGGATAATTCGGACGTGTTCTCTGGTCCCGCCAAACATAGGTATTGTTTAATGGCATCAAACCCTGGTTAATTCGGTCGTATTTGGCCGCAATCCGGTTAAATCGGACGATCCTCGGAGGCGCCAAGCACGAAGTGCCGCAAGTGTGGGACGCGAAGGAGCGAAAACGGCCTTCGCAAACAACTTAAACGGCTGCTAGTCTTCATAAGGGCGTGGTCGCCATCCACAATTTTAGCCCAATCGCGTTGTTGGCGACCGAAACTTGAGCGGCCGCGGCAAACTTCCTTGTTTTCTATTTCGTCCAGGGTCTTGAGCCGCGGCCAGGGTGTCGGAACGGAACGAAAACCGAAAACGAAAAATGAAAAAAACTATATTTTTTACCGGAACGAAAACGTAACCGAAACTTTATATATTACTTCGTTCCGGAGTGAAAGCGAATTTTTTTCAATTGTTTTTCGGTTCACGAGAAAACTTCGCGATCCGGAACAACTGAGCTCGTGCAATGTGAGCATATCTCAGGGTACAGGATTAGCGCGTTTCTCAGGCAGGAATTCCAAAGCAATGTTGAAATTGTGCGAAAAACGAGAACAGTGGCAACCAGAGATGTTTATATTAACGCAAGTGGACTTTTGCGCGCCTGTCACGCATGCCAAAGTGGAGAGGGCATTGTCAGCGCTGATGTTTGTTACAACGAAAGCTGTTATGAGATCACAACAGCTGATTTTGGCGCCATAGTTGTCTGTCGCCGCCGGTGTCCGTGACTGCTAACGCGTGAAATAAGAAAAAATTGAATGAGAAACTTATTTCTAGGGTAGGATGGGATTTTAACCCGTGCCCTCTGTGGCACTCGAGTCTTTCACCACAGTACCACGCTGATGCTTGTAACTCATTCGCAAAAATACTGCATACAGGCGTCACGTCGGGCAAGGAATCCTGTTAACATATGTAATACAGCGTGGCAGAAGAGTAAAATAACAACCAGTCATCACACAATGCTAATAGCGCAAAGAGTGTGTGGTTTAATGCTTCCCACCAGTGTTGCGGAGTTGCCTCTCCAGAAGTGAAATGACTCCGAAATCATTCCACATTTTCGCGACCCCGGAATGGAATGGGCACACCGCTTGGAGGAATGGAATGGGAATGGAATTACGTCTTTTTCCGAAAATAGAGCACGTTTTCGTCTACGTGCTGTTTTTCAAACTTCAAACATCAGTAAGTCAGAGCCTCTAATTTAACAATAAAGCAGTATTTTTAAAATGGCTTGGCTGATTACAAGCACGGTACATTTATAAGCAACGCGCCTACTACAAACAGAGGCATAAGTTAGTGTACACACAGATGCATTATCCCAGCAGATACTCAAGCGGAAAACAAATCAACCCTGCGCGTTGGTTCGCGTTGATACCCCCACACGAAAGTGGCGAATACTCTATGCACAGCCTGATCTTTATCTCACCAGCAGTTTAGTACCTGACACACGTAAATAACCTTTGCGACAAGGAAGACGCTGCATACCTGCGCGCAGGCGAACACAGAAAGTTCTCCTCACCACATCCATGCTTGTGAGGCGCGCTTGACAACCATCAGTGCTGACGAGCAGTGCGGCCCAGTGTTCCGTATTCGATGCAAAGGCACAAGGTGCCCGAGAGGTGCACTGTTCCAACTAATACCAGCAGATCTAGAGGGTTTTGTTCCCCATTAACGAAATCTTAGTTTTCTCCATATTCACGACCGCTCCAGACACGTGGTAAAACTGCTTAGACTTCTTGAATACTACTTTTTTCAGCATAAAAATACGCTATGTCGTCATTTTAGCATTAACACATTTAAGCTTAAACACTATTAAGACATCACCATTCGTTAAAAATGCTGACCATGCAAATACTATAGGTACCCGAAGAACTGCCCCTATGGGAATTAGTACGGTGGTCGTACTGCACGAGATGTCACCAAGCTAGTATCCCTCGACCTTGGTAACGTGTTTTGCGTACTTTTGGAGTTCTTAATGCATCTGATGGCATCAGCTTTATGAGGCGTTCATTCTTAACTCGGCAAAACTATCAAGATGCCTTTCCTACTTTGAGGAATCACAGGAATGGAATTGAATTGCCCGGCCATTCCCGGAGTGGGAATGGGTAAATTTTTTCATTCCGAGGAATTGACAGAAATGGAATTGCGGCAAGTCCTAATTCCCTGGAATGGAACTGGAATGGAATGGAGGCTCCCGTTCCGCAACACTGCTTCCCATTCACTGCAAAGTGCTCAGCCATAATTCCTCATCATCATCAGCCACAGCACAAAGTGCACTGCCTTACAGATGTGTAGCGGGTACCACGTTTTTCCAAAAAAATGAAGAAAAATTGCATAGTGGGAACTTCACTACTTGAGAAAAATTACGATGATTTATAGCGTAGTGGCTACCTTGCATGTGTACTTGTATTAGTTTCCCCAAGAAAATCTACAAAGGGCTCTACAAAGTCCGCTCTTGCAGCTTTCGCTTTGACTGTGCTGCGTGTTCCGCGCAGGCCTGGCGATACTTTTATCAGAGCAGCGGTCTCGCACATCAGAGAGTGCACTCAGTGACGTGCTGCTCCCTTGGCACAAAGCATTGAGCCCACTAAAAAAATTGTATTTTTCTTTTGAGAAAATAATTAAGTACTAGGACTTAGAAATTAATACCGCTTTGTGCGAGTTGGTAGGAATTCGTGGTAGAGTTGCTTCCGCTTCTCTGAAGAACGTGTTTTACCCTCGTCCCACTTTCCAAAGAGGAGGGCAAGTAACTGTATCACAAATCCAATGTCTTTTATGATTACTTTCAAATTTTTGCGTCAAAAAACCGTTACGAACCGTTACGTAACGTTTCTTTTTTTTTTTTTTTTGTTCCGGAACAGAAACGGAGCGGAACTTTTTGCGGTGGAACGAAACTAAAACCGAAACGAAAAACATTTCGTTCCGACGCCCTGGCCGCGGCCACATTGTGAACGAAGTCGCGAATGACGAAAATTGTGGCTTTTGCGCTGTTCTCATGCAAAATAGGTGCTGTATTTAAGTATTCATCAAGAAAATGAAAACACATTGATGTAATGGACACTTGTTCCTCGTTTTGTTGATACTGTCAATAATTCGGCATTCGGTTAATTCGGACATTTATTCCAGTCCCGTGAAATCCGAATTGACGAGCTTTTGCTGTATTTTGTTTTGTTGTTTCACCACGGTTTTATTGCTTCCGTTTTTAACAGCAAAGTTGTTCAAGCTAGCCGTAATGTGTTCGACCCTATCCCGTAAAATAAACGGGTATGTCTCACAGAAATTGAGTAAATATCCCACTACTCACCACTGGTCCCCTAAAAAATTGGGGGACGCTTAAGCTTCGCCTTTAAGAGTTGAACGCGATAGCGATATTCTGCTCCTAGTGTGCAGTTCGAACACTATGAGTGTTTAGCAGAAGGCGCGCACTAAGGTGTGTGTCTTATGCAATGGGTAGCATGCTTTAAACCAGGAACAATTATGCGCGAGAAACTTTTTCGAAGTTGCGATGCACCCACTACGTGGTCTCAAGAGAATACGCGCAGTAATGTGTGTGCCTTTTGTAATGGGTGGCTGTCTTTAAACCACGAAGTCGTTATGATATTGACATGGTGTGACGGCCGATGGAAATGTACGCTTGTACCACGCAATATTACTGTGATATGACATCTCGTACTGGACACCTGTATACAGGACGCGTATTTTTGGGAAGCATGAAAGTTACTTTCAGTGCAGCTCCAAGCAGAGGCGCATGGCTGTGTGGTAGAACACCTGCTTGCCACGCAGACGGCCTGGGTTCGATTCTCACTCGGACCCAACATTTTTATTATTTATTTTTGCAGCTTTTTTTATTTTTCGGTCACGGACAAGATGATGATTTTTCGCTCACAACCAACGGCCCCGACGCCGACGGCGGAATTTCTGCGATACGAGCTCTTTAACGCTATCGCGTTAAAATCCAGAAGACAATAGTTAGCCCAACAAAGGTGTATGTACCACAGAAATTTGTGTGCCCTATCAGAAAACTGTGATCGTCATAAACGGGTATGTGCCACAGAAAGCGGGTAAATGCCACTACTCACCACTGGTTCACAGAAAAGAAGGCAGTAAATAGTTAGCCCAACACTAGGCAACGGGAAAGGCAATGACGGCTACGAGAATACCTCGAAGCGATGGAATACCTACGCCAACGACAACCTGCACGTAAATCTATGACAGAGGCAAACGTTTGGTTTCAGCGCGAGTTTGTTTCTGGTTGGACATCCGTGTCGTGTCTGCGTCGGAATGAAAAGTGCGAACGCTTGGTTTCAGTGCGAGTTTCTGTCTCTGTAGTTTGTACGTCCGTGTCATGTCTGAATGGTTTAACTCGAACCTCTTTGCGCTGAGAATCAACGTAGAAACAACCTACCATCACCTAGCTAAGGCCTAGAAACAACCTAGAAGCAATCAGATAAGTCTTCATGAGAACCTTCCAGTTTCTCTGCTTCAAGGCTTGCGCGTCTTTGTTTTTAGTGCAAGCTTCGCCAGTATCTTTTATTGGATTTATTTCGTTAATTAGGTTTCGTTATGCCCTCCTGCTTGGTGTTTCGGCCGTAGTATGCTGCAAAAATATTTTTCTCGTGATATCCAACCGAGTTTATTTCCTTTGTGCATTGATCGTCGTTCCTGCTATTAACATTTTGTGTTGTTGCGTTCTCTGTCACAAAATTATTCTAATTTACACTGTTAAGTTTAGAATCTTCATTCATATCTTCAGCAGCTTCTAGCGCTCTCTTCGTTACAGATTATTTGTTTTCATTATTTTGCACTCTTATTCTGCATGCACTGGCTGATCTTGTCTTTAGGGGTCTTCTGAAGCATGTCGAGCTACTAAAGCACCCTCAAGGCTTAAATGGCCATTTTGCATGTCATGCTAAAATAAGTTAAATTTATTTCAATATCCATTAAATTGTGCGTAGTACACAGGAACTCCCTCAATACCTGCCCTCTGTTAAATAATGTATTAGCTGTCACCCTACAAGCTAAAAATCTTCTTGTTGTATGTGTGTGGTAGACGTAACCAAAAAGAATGGTAAAAAATACAACTGTTTAGTTATTCGCGTGGAAATTCCGTAAGACATGCTAACAGGAGTCCCATTATATTTGGCGCACATTGGCAAGACAGGCATTAATGACAGAATTTGCAGCAAATGTTCACGTTTTGTGTTCTCAATGTACTTAATTGCATAGCCGCAATTTAACTGAAAGTTTTCTATTAAATAGCTAATTGGCCCATTTCAGACATTTCACTCACTCCTTCGTGCATGTTACATGGATGATGATATTCGCCGACTAGAATGCCATGAAGCGAAAGAAAAAGAAATATCGTTCTTCAGTGCCAGTCTGTCAAGAAATTCTCAATATATGGTAGCAACACTCCAAACATTCATTTCGTACTGAAGAAATTCAATTACATCAAGATAACATGTGTAAAAAAACACCGCAGTACGCTTTACGAATGCATAATTGATACTTACTATTGATGTATAGAATGTGCAGACGGCCCCATTCACGAGTATAGAAGACCATACCGGTAAACCGGTCACTGCGGACAAAAATAGTCGTAAAACATAAATTGCCAACGCACCTAAAATTACTGGTAATGCATGCAACAACGGCAAACTTTACAGGATTGCAAAAGTGCATGTTACGGCGCTAGGGCTGAATGCACACTAAATTTTATCTAAACGGTCTGTCTTGTGCATCTGATTTTTCTAACCTTCTAAATTTAGGCGTTTAGTGATGTGCTGAATCTGTTTGTCCCAAAATATCTTTCATTTCTTTAACAAAACCTTATTTTGGAATTATCGCAGTTGTTTGCTGTATTTTTTTTACTTGCAAGCCGCAGAGCCTTCAGCATGTCATGTTATTACTCGCGTAGTCCGTAATTTTCTGGGAGAAGGCTTGAAAGTTTTCGTGTTTATATTTGATCTCGTTCAAACATGATGGCACTTCAATGTTCTACAGAGGTGGCAAGGTACTGTTGGGACGTTTCTCATTGGCCATTGTCAACTGTCTTCCACTGTACCTTTTGCAATATGCCGGACTTACCAAGCCTTTCGTCTTAATCTCATTTGCCTTTTGACAATTCTGGCAATGTGGTACCTTAATCTGTATCATATTATTATTTCCATTTGCCCTTTTGAAACGGGTGGTCTTCGGAAGCCAACAAAGGCGAAAATGTCAGTACAGCTCAGCTAAGCCACGCGAAATTCATTTTCGTCGTATGGGACTGGCAACCGAACCGAAATATTGAGCTCCGCAATACGAACACAGGTGTTCCGATTGTGCACACCTTGATTTTGACACATTCTTTATAAAAAAATAGTTGTACTAACGAAATTGAACTTGTGACAACTCGGTCCAACTATGTAGGTCAGGCGATATATGACACTAGAAATTTGTGTGTGTGTGAAAACGTGTCTGTGCAGTATTGTGGAAGCGGAAGGGTACATAGATATGTTATAATACCACCAAACCATAAATAAAGACAATACATAAATTCAATTTACGTTATAGCGGCATTATCTAGTGCGAACCTTGAGAGAGAAACATTTAGAAAGTCACTGTTCAGATTTTTTTTCTTAATGGGTGCCTGTTAAAACAGAAGATTCTAATATTTGTTTGGACACTTGGAAATACAATGGCGCTGTACCTAATTATCTGAGACAGCCTTGTAGAGCGCATTGATGGGCAGGGTGTGTAGAGCGCAAGCTTAGTTTGCTATTGGCTTAAGGTAGTTACCTCAGAAAAAAGCTATTACGTTTCAGAACTTCCGCAAATTGAGCACGACTGCTCAATTCTCCCAATCGCAATGAGCGTGCTGACCTTAGCACCCTCAATCCTTAGTTGAAAATTTGCTCTTAGACGCTCAATTTACTGTTCTGGTGTGAAATTTCGATGTCTCGATTTTTTTTTCATATACCTCAAAGGCTCCAGTCAAGAAGTTACATGAGGGATGTGACTTATTAGCAGTTAAACAATGCTTCGAAGGCACTCTTGAATTGATGTGAATCGGAGTGGTGCATGGCGAATGCAGGCAGATGGTTACACTCCATGCAGTTGTAACGAAAAGGAGTGAAGATGGGTATCAGTTTGTGCTGGTGGTGGCTAAACCGCTTGGTGGTGGTTCGTGCGGCTCGATTAGCGAGGGACTGGCAAGATAGCTGGAACGTTAAAAGGTGAATGATAGGAAGGAAGGAAACAGAAAGGGAGAAGGCATGTAGGTTAACCAGGAAAACTTCCGATTGGCTACCTTACAATGGGGTATTATTAGCGAAGGGGAATAGAAAGATGAGCGAGAGGAGAAGAGAAGAAGAAGCAGAAGAGAAAAAAGAAGAGAGTCACTGAATTCACTGCAGCGTGCGGGGCTGCACCACTAGTCAGAGGCGTTCGCACAAGCCCGTCGTCCTGAGAAAGCACAAGAGTGCCTTCACTGCCTTGTGGACCGACCAGAGATGGGAAAGGTGCATGACAGAATTCATGAAAAAGGCACAGTTTAGATATATGACGACGTGATTCTACATACATAAGATTACCACGGGTTATAGGCTTGGAAACACTGGAATGACCACAGTACTGAAAGTAAATGAACCGAGCTGCACGATATGGGATTGATTCAAGTAAGTTAGATAAATTAGAATGATGAGGATGCTAGACAGAGCGTGCTTATTCTTAGTGCGAACAAATGTGGTAAAGCTACTGATATCCCTGACGAGTGAGCAAATTTCAAACTCTTACGAAGTTTACCCAAAGCACGATTGGCGGAGCTGGTTGTGTTGTTTACTTGGGTTGAGCAGGAGAGGTCATTTGAAAACGTTATGCCTAGGTAAGATTATGCAGATGAAATTTCGCAGCATGAAATTGTGTAAGTCGCTGGTTGGTAATGTTGCCTGCAACGTAATGAGATTAAAGGTGTTTTGCTACTGGTAAACACATAGGCAATTGTTACACTAAGATTCAATGAAGTTGAGGTCATTTTGACGCGTAGTGATGTCCATAGGCGTGCGCAGGGTTCCCCATTAGGGGGGGGGGGGCAAAGGTTCATCGCAGCGCCCCCTCACCCTACTAAGTCAATGTATGGGGAAGATTTTGCGACCCCCCCCCTCCTAGGTGACTAGAAGGGTCAATGTACGGGTCGGAGTTTGCGCCCCCCTCTTGGATGATTAGGGGGAGCGGCCGCCCCCCTGCCCCCCCTGTGCGCACGCCTATGGCGATGTCAGTGGTGTTTTTTATCGGATGATACACGACGCAGTTATCTGCGAATAGGCGAATGTTGGAGATGTCAGCTTAAATGTCATTTATATAAACAAGGAAAAGCAGTGGTCCGAGTACTGTACCTTGAAGCACACCAGAAATCACGGGGGATCTTTTAGATTAATACTTCTTAGCACATACGAGTTGTTGTCGATTGGTGAGAAAAATACGTACCCAATTAAAATACTTGCACGAAATGCGTACAATGTTGTCCTAAATCTTCGGAAAGATTAGGACAGAGAGGATATACACAGTTGTTTTTCAAAAGCTTCAGCATAAAGAGATGGGGATGATCTCCATATTGCTGTTGGGAGTAGTAGTCGCCATTGAAATGCTGGTTTTCGGTTCAGAGTAAGACGATACATGCGCGATGGCAGGCGCTCATGAAAACATACACCCTGTCCCTCTTGTTAGAGCACTCGTCTGCAAAATATAATCTCCTTTACGTCTCTAACAAATGCCGACCGATGCAGGCTTCCAACAGTCAGCAGAGACGTGTACCTATGTGCCTATCTTTGGCTATTAGCATACGGTGCACACAAAACTTTGCGTAGCTTGCACTGCAGACGCGATTCTAGAGAGCGGAGCTGATGGGCACCTAGGCCTGGCTGTTGCTATTTTGCTAAGTTCTGCATATTTTCTATTTCTTTCTTCTTCTTCCTCTCCTTCTTTCTCTTTCTGCTTTACGTTATCTTTATTTATTTATTTCTCTTTTTTAGGCTATGCCTTACTCTCTCCTCTTCTCATTTCCCTCCTCCCCACCTTCACTTCCCTTTCTCAGCCCTTATTATACTATACTGTCCTATACGATGCTGTGCTATGCTCCGCTAGCGTGCCGGGATACCCGAATGTTTAAGACGCTCGCCATCGGATCGTGGGTACGTAGGTTCGAAGCTCATCTCGCGAAGAAATTTTTCTTCTGTAATTGATATCTTTCTCCATCTTTATTTCTCTTTCTCTCTCTCTCTCTCTGTAATCGCTGTCTTGCCCATCACGGTTATTGCATCCCGCGCCAGAGCAATCGGCGCACGTGTTCTGGGAGCGAAGCAGAAGATGAAGATGAAGAGGAGGATGAAGAGAGTGCGTGCCGGTTCATGATGATAATCATTTCTGTTCACAGCTCACGACGGACTAACGGCCGCCTTAAACAGCTCCGCTTCAAGTAAGTCCTCCCCCCCTTCCCCACCCTCTGTCCCATTGCCCCCTTCCCGTTAACCAGGGACAAATAAAGTTGTGCATTCATTCATTCATTCCGCTATTAAAATTGACTTTCGATTATCCGCCAAACACGTGCACGTAGTGAGAGTTTATACAGAGGAGTGCAAAATGCTCAGCGTAAGTTGACGTTTCCTAGCTCGTTGCTCCGCGCAGATGTCATAGGCGAACGCTAAGAACACGTGACCTGATTGCTTATGAAGAGAGGGCAAAGAGAATGCTGGTGGCATAATTTTGCACCACTGCTTATCCGCAGCAGCACAAAAACTCAACTGATCGATCCCAGCTGCCATATGATGCGCAATCGAGCAGCGTTAATAATGGCGAAAATATTGTATCATAGCCTGATAAAAACAAAGATTAGCGTAGCTTGCAGTGGAGGCGCAGTGCTAAAGAGACATCGGAGCCGATGGGCACCTACGTAATCCTGGCTTCTGCTGTTTTGATGTTTTGCAAGTTTTCTCTTTGTGTTTTCCTCTATTTCTTTCTTCTCTCTTCTCTGCGTTTTGTTCTCTTTCTCTTCTCTGTTTATTTCTGTTTATTTATTTTACCTCTCTCTCTTTTCCTTTTCCTTTTATTCCTTTCTTTATTTCTCTCTCTCTCAGTTTCTCGCTTGCTTCCTCCTTATTTTATTCTTTTCTCTTTATGTATTTCTTTCTCTCCATTTCTCTCTTTCTAATTCATTCTATGCTATGCTTTACTCTTCTCCTCCTTCCTCTCCTCCTCACGCTCAGTTCCCTTTCCCACCCCCTTGCTACACCATACTATACAAGGCTACGCTGCGCTCTGGTAGCGTGCCTGGATAGCCGAGTGGTTAGTACGCTCGCCTTCGGATCTAGGGTACACGGACTCGAATCCCGCCTCGTGAGGAATCTTTTTCGCGAAGAATTTTGCTCTTTCTCTTCCTTCATACCTTTTTCTTTCTTTCCCTCTCTCTTTCTTTCTCTCTCTCTCTCTGTACTCGTTCTGTCACCCACCAGGGTTATTACAGGCCACGCCGGAGAAATCGGCGCACGTCTTCTGGGAGCGCTGCAGAAGAGGACGAAGATGAAGAAGAGGATGAAGAGAGCGCGTGCCGGTTCATGATAATGATCATTTCTGTTTCCGACAGACAAATTACGGCGAGCTTCAACAACTTCGCTGTTAAAGAATCGCCAGGCCTGCTCAGAACACGCAGCAGAGTCACAGCGAAAGCAGGAAGAGCGGCCTTACTAGAGCCCGTTGTAGACTCTCTTGGGCAAGCAATATAAGTACACATGCAAGGTAGCCACTACGTCATAAATCATCGTAATTTTTATGAAGAAGCACTCACTAGGTCATTATTCGTAATTATACGCAGAAGCGTGCTACCCGCTACACATCTCTGAGGCATTATGTGGACTTTGTGCTGCGCCTGATGACGATTAAGAATTATGGCTGAGCCCTTTGTAATGGGTTGGAAGCATCTAACGGCCCACTCGTTGCGCAATTCGCATTGTATGAATGCTGCAATTGTTATTTTACTGTTCTGCCACGCTATATTACATGCGTTAACGCAAACCCGAAGGTCGCGGGATCGAATCCCGGTCGCGGCGGCTGCATTTTCGATGGAGGCGGAAATGTTTGAGGCCCGTTTACTTAGATTTAAGTGCACGTTAAAGAACCTCAGGTGCTCGAAATTTCCGGAGCCCTACACTACGGCGTCTCTCATAATCATATCGTGGTTTGGGGACGTAAAACCCCAGATATTATTATTATTATTATATGTTAACGTGATTCCTTGCCCGACATGACGCCTCTATGGGTATTTTTGCGAAGGAGTTTCAGGCACCGGTGTGGCTCTCTTGGGGCAAATAACACAAGTACACATCGAAGGTACCCACTACGCCGTAGATCATCGTATTTTTATGAAGTAGGAAAGCATCCACTGTGTCATTATTCGTCATTATAAGGAGAAGCGTGGCGGTGGACAACAACGACAACAAAATTGGCTGTTGTTGTGATCTCATAGCAGCTTTTGCTGTAAAACGATCAAGAAATGGCTTACCAGATCCAAGAGCCAGTGAAGGACCGTACAACGCCACACCCAGGTAAATCATCTGCAACGCAAACCAAGCAATTTGGAACGTCTTTAATGAGCGTAAAATAAATTTAAAGCACATGTCAGCTCATGGGAATCTTTGCTCAATGACGGTATGGTACAGACATTACCATGTAGGCATGACAATGGTGATTAAGTTTAAAGTATCAGTTGGCGTTTCAGAAATGTCAGGCTGTGTGGGTGGAGCTCGTTACAAAAACAGCGAAAGCAGAATTTTCATAATATGGTGCAATTACAGTCACTCTCCAGGTGAAGGCGAACGTATACGATGAGGGAAAAGCGTTCGCAGCGCGAAATGAAAGAGAGAAAACAGTGGATAGAGACATGGCCAAGCCGAAGCCCAACCGGCATGAAAAAAAAAAACCGTTAAACTATAAACGTAATGCCCGAGTGGGCTCCTCTAATAGATAACGGCGGCAGCTGTTGGCGTATGAAATAAAACTAAAGCATTGGTGAGCCGTGTTGAAGCTGCACATTGCGCCACATTAGTAAGAGATTGTCAGGACGTTAAATATGCACAGGATATTCCAAAAGTAAGCATCATTCGCGGCGACATCAAATAAGGAATTGTGTCTCACCGTGTGTGCGATAAAAATTATCGATCCCATTTTCCTGACGCCCCGTGACGAAAACCTCTTCTCCAGGTACTGTAAGAAACATCGTTTGGTATTGCATCACTGTGCCTTTTTACACCAAAAGCTTTCTCTTGTAAAGAGTGGTTCTAATTTTTTTTTTCGTACTTGCATTCTATTGTATCGAATGAAAAACGTCACACACTGTTGTTACAAACAGTAATCGTAAGGAACCTTCTTAAAAAAGCATTTTTGGGGGAAACTCTCATCTCGGATTATTGTGATGGCTCAAATTTTATGCTGCACATACAACCCATCATCGCCACACAAGGAATGTCACCTTAAATCCTTTTAATGAGAATAAAAATGCACAAGCTTCCAAGACCCATTGCATTAAATAGCTAAACCCCCAATATTCACTTAAGCATATTCAGCATCATGACTGTTCACGTATAAGTTTGAACAGAGGTTTGGGGAGGCGGTGTGGATGGGCATACCGCCATAGAATTATTGAAAGCAATACCAGGACCATTTAACATGATGCCAGTTATTGAGATAGACGATATAGTTTTTTATGGAAAGTGATAAATTACTTTTTTCACCATGATCCTTGCTATATGACATCAGCATATTTTTATTAGAGATTAGATGGAGCCCATATTACCTTCCACCAGTTGCATCCGCTGAGCCTAACGTATCTACAGGCAAAAAGTGTAACTGTCCCTGTTCCTTAACGAATGCCCGCTGTAATACGCCTATCTCATTTCTTCATATACACCGGTACGATATCACAAGGAAGTAAATCGTGTAGTGGTGCAGATGAACGAACGGGTAACAATGTTCGAAGAAAAGAGCCGTCACTCAGTTCTATTTTTCCTCAGGGTCGCATGAAGCGCCCAAGCATTCCTAAATATTTATTTGTGCAGTACCTTTCCCACAAAATACGTTCAATTTGCCTTGGTTATCATCAACATGTCTTGGTTATCATTGCTTGCTTTTTTTTGTTGTGGTCTTTCTCTTCTGATAATACGGAGTGCACTAAAATGTAAAACGCACTAAACAGACACTTTCTTTTAGTCATTTCAAATGTGAAGTAATGCCTTGTGTAAAAGCGTCACTACTTATATCTGCATACCGAATGTTTGCCACTACAAACTGTTTTATTGCATGGAGTGCCGTATTCGACATACCAGCTGATTTTTTCCTGTTGTTTTGCTAGTAAGTGAGCTCTCTTTTTTTTTTGTTCACGTGCATTGTACTCAAAATGTAAGCAATCCACTCCTGCTTAAGGCCTAGAAGTTCAGGCCAGCAGTATTCAACAAATACATAAATAAATAAAATTTCCTTGCACAATGATGCCCGAGAAACAGACAAACCAAGAACAACGCACACAACTGACGAAGGGGGGGTACAAATAAGACACGCAAACAGTTACACTTTCAGCAACAAAAACTGTTTAAAACGTGCACTACTTTGCGAGTCTTCCTTGTACCACTCTTCGCTTTCGTCAACTTTCTGCGATATTTCTCTGTAGGATGAATAACTAACTGGATGCGCATCTCAATTAAATATGAAGCGAAATGGTTTCTGCATACCTCGTTGATGCTGGTGACGTCCATCTTGTAGAACATGGGCATGAAGATGAACGCAGCCATGAGGATCGCCAAAGTTGTCCCTATCGCGCCAGTCCACATAGTCGAACCACGCACGAACACCTCCGAAGGCATGCCGAGCACCGAAGTGCTCGAGAGGAAACTCGCCATCATTGACAGGGACACCGGCACCCAACTGAGCTCCCTGTTGGCTGTCAGGAACTGTCTGTTGTTGTTCTTTCGACGGTCGCGCCAGGCGAACAGCACGCCGATTCCAGCCGACAGTACCAGTAGTGAAATCAACACCACGTAGTCCAAAGCGACAAATGTGTGTGCTGGCATTTTGCTGCTTTCTGTCGTTCTTTCTTCTTTTCTCAATATCCCGCTAGTGGCCTATAGCTGTCCCAATTAACCAGCTATCCTTTATTGCTCTAAAAACGTATCTCCTTCGATTATCGAATTCAGTCTCGTGTAACTTGTTCATCACCAACGACGAAGCACTTGTGAAATGGTCCGCTTTTGTCTGCACTTCTGACTTTCAAGACATAGGTTTCAAATAAGGCGCGATTGTTCTTTCAATTCCTCATCTCATCGATGTCATATCATATAGGCTACGAGCGATTGTTTTACAGATCCTCCTTTGCAGATGAACGCCGTCTCTTCTATTCAATATGTCCCATCTGTCATCGCTTTCACGTGCGTTAGCCTCTATCTAGACTGTGTCTTCTCAAGAATATCAGTCCTAATCTAGTGCACCAGTAGCAACTGTCGCTCTCCTTGACTTGTATTTTGCTTTATCTTGTCAAAACAGCTTTTGCGGGGTCTCAAAGAAAGTATTTACTGGCGTTGACCAGTTTTCATACGTCTTGAAATTTCCAGCGATATGACCACGTAAAGATAAATGCGTCCATGCCTTTTATTTCTTCGCCTTGATCGCGAAATTCACTGATGTGCCTGTTTTATATTTTTACTTTCTTGCTTCTCTATTATGTTCTTTTAAACAAAAATATTTCCCTGTGGAAAGGTTTATGGCTCTTTGTGTGGCATTCAGTACGAGCAATATTCTTGTCAATGACATTCAATATTCGTCAAATATTAACGTGGTCGGCTTTCGAGGGGAACAGCCATACAAAAAAAATAACACGTATTGTGACTTAGAGGGCCCGTAAGGTAACACCAGTACATTCGTCTCTGCCCTGCTTAACACAAAGATGAACAGCTTCTGGGTGCTTCTCTAGCAGTGTTTTCAAAGTCAATTGATGGCCGTCGTCGCAGGTGCTCGTCTTCAATCCGGTTTTACGAGGTCTGAAGGTCGTCGTCTCCCAGGAAGTGCGTTAACCGGTTCTCGAACTTGAACTTTGACTAATAGACTTGAACTTTCCGGTCAACTGAAAAAGTGAGAAATAAGCCAAAGAATAATGAGACCCCTGAAAATCGTAGTGTCGCTTCTTTTTTAGGCTTGCGTAGTTGAGACGCACAGTATACAAGCACGAAGCAGTTTCGGGAGACGCGGTTAAAGGGGCTATGAATAACGCCTCGGGCTTGGTGAGAGAACACTTCCTACGGATGGCAGACGCTGCTATGAACAGCTCAGCCAAATATACCAGTCGTGCGCGGTAAGGACAGTGTAAATGCGGGGCACGAGGTCGCCATTTTCTCAGGCGCCGTCTTTTCATACGGAGGCCTGTGCTCACTCCCTACGGAACCGCCGGCGCCCGCTGTTTGACTTCGAAAAACCATAGCATACTGCTGGCCAATTGCTATAGCACGAATGAAGAGCGCGTTTGGATCAAATGCGCTGCTTGCCACGGTGTGCCGACACGTGCCGGCGCAGTGCACTAAAGTCTATTGACATTACACAGTGAGCCACACTCGCGCACAGGAATCACACAGGGAGAGAGCGATCGCGTTTCATCACGCGCACTCAAGGTCATGACGAGCGCTGATGTAACTCCTTGCCCCCGTGTCATTCCTACCTGCCTAGCTTCCAGCGCGCTCATGGGACGAGAGAATGATTTTAGACGGCGCGACAAGTCCCCATGACTCCGCTTGTTATTGACGCATTCGAGCAATTTTTGCGGCCATTGCTTCGTGAGGCAATAAATTCCGATACTGAGATCATTCGATGATTACTTGGAAAAGTGGAAAGGTCGTTCAGTACACCTTTAAACCTATCCGCCCACACGACTTAGCCTCATCGCCCACAGACATTTCTCGTTGTTTGCGATCGAAGTGTGTACGGAATACATTATAAAATGTCTATTAAAGGGAATCCCAGGTTTGCACATATGTTTTTTTTTTCAGAAGCTTATTATAACTAGAACAATACCGCAAGTGGGAGGAAGATAGTTTTGTTTGCGGCAGGCTTTATCCTTGAAGGAACTGCTGGTTCCGCCTTAGCGCCACTCATCTAGAAGGCTTATGAAGCACAGCGTCTGGAGGTATGCTACCTTGTTCAGTACGTACCGTTTTGCGGGCTTGAATTGAAATTGATAAGGTTTAGCCGGCTTATTTCACGGCGTTCTGCCGCAACAATTTGCAGGCCGGTACAGCATCCAGTTGGTAAATTATAACGCACGGCCTGCGCACTGTTGTATGTCGCTGGGCACGTGATCAGGTTCGCATGTCTTGTATGAGGACACAGCCTTAATGGTCTTGTCGCACACTGCCTCTGAACCAACCCGCTATTTCCGCAATTTAAACCATTTACCTCGCCACAAGTCAATTGCTATGCTACGCACATCGTTGCGATGTTCGTTATTATGCAGACCATGACTAGAGTGACCTAGAATAGGAGGAGTGCCCAAAGCGCCGCGCGAATACACGGGAGGAGCGAGGGCCTTTTGCGGTGAACTTCCGCGCCGCGGCGCTGCCATGCCGGACCCGTGGGCTTTCTCCGCGGCGGAAGCCGCGTCAAAGCGGCGAGCGTCTGCTACGCGCGTGATATTTTGGCCGCTATTAGCTAAAATTGCGGAAATTTGGGCAATATTTAATACTGCGTCACTGCAACATAATACTGCAGCGACTCATCACAAAGAGAACGCGTTTGTTAGTTTGTGTGTTGTGAAACGGGGATTTTGTATATATCCTTTCAGCTGGTTTGTCACCGCATTGGTCCACACTTCCGCGGCTGTTTGAGGAACGCATCCTGCGCGCACTTCAGCGTGAGAAAAGGCGCTTAACTTACTTTCGTGTGGAATGGCGAACGAAAACTTGCTGCAGGAAAGAATAATCTGGAGATAACCAGGAGAACGTAGCACATAATGCACATAGTAACTAGCTCATGCATGCTAACGCGTTTGCACCCTTCATATCCTATCTTTTATTTCGCGCATTCGATTTGTTTTACAAGGCTACCTACGGCGCTCTGCTGTTTCAAGCCATTTTATGCGAAGCCGAATGTGTCAGCCGGCGTAAAAAATTACTCGCGTCTCGTTAACGTGGTATACACGAAAATTAGCACGGGGGGGAGGGGCACGAATGTACGTATGCCCAATAAGACCGATAGATCATGGCATCACTAACTTGACATGCTTGCCATTTGCGTAACGACTAACAATAATAATATGGTGTGTGGCGCGCAAACCCGCTTTCTGTAGCCAGAAATAATTCTGACGATTTGTTTCCGTCAGGTTATAAAAAACGCGGTGGTCACCTGTATCGATGTAAACATGTTAGACTTACTCATACATATTGAAGAACTGACCGCATAGGTAAAATGTATGCGAAAAAACTACATGAAAAAAAAAACATGGTCTCTTATGCATTCGCCTGAGATGACTCGAAAACGAAAGCCATCTTTTTCGTCCGTCGATGCATTGATCCTCCCTCGCCCCTCTCCGAAAGCTTTCTTCTGTACATAACGTGCTTTCGGACTGCCGACAGGATTGAAGGCATTGCAAGCTTTCTGCACCTCACCTGCTATTACATTGCCTCTGTGATCGGCCCCCGATCACGGAGGCAATGCAAAGCAACCGTGTCACGTGATGGTGTCATCATATGACGTCTGAATGACGTCATAGTAACGTCACAAGTTCTGTCGACGTCATCGCGTGATGATATTGTGCATCACTCGTGTTGGCTACGCGGGACGCCGACGATCAATTTTCGTGTTTGATGAGGCCCATCTAAGGCTCTACCTTAAAAAAAACAAGACAAATCAAAGTAAATAAAGCGATAACAGTGCATCATCTTGTATGCCTCACTTCACGTTACGAGCGATCGCCCGAAAACAAACGTGATTCTCAGTTTAGAGCAGCTGATTGCACGCGTCTGCGGCACAAGAAAGGCTTGCTTTACCCGTCTGGTCATCTCTTTATATTTATTCAAGAGATGACCAGACTCGCTATTTAAGTACTCCGGAGCTTCAGCACGAAATCGTGGTGGGCGCTATATTGAGGTCATCAGGAAAAAGCGGGAAATTGCGGTCGGGTGCCCTGTTGGCGCACACTCAACTGCCGCGGAAACAATTGTATCTTATGTAACTACTCGTCCACATCTTTTTGTAAATTCTCTGAACCGGGCGAACGCTAACCTCCGAGAACTATGAAAATATCTGAAGTTGAGAAAAGTTTTGAAACTGTTTTCATTACGTATAGTCAAGGCTTGAAGCAATGCTTGTTGTACGCTACCTCAGAAGCAAAAACATAAGCCAACAGCATTGCGGTCGTATGGCCGTCTCTACTCTTTCTTTTTCTTTTTTTGTTTCCCTTGCGTCTTCCCGGTGTGCTCGGTCCATAATAAAGAGCTAGTGGAGGGTAATGAATTGTTGAATAAAGCGGTGTGCGTATGGCTAGCAAACCAGTGGCGACCATGAGTAAAAAGCCCGTAGCGTGAAGCGGTCACTGCGCGCAAGTATTTAAGCTGACTGCGCGTGCAATTTACTTTTTTTTATTACTCTTAATTCGAGCATGCGTGATGCTTGCTCGATTACTCGTGCGAATAAGGTTTTTTGTTTTCGTTCTTTGCGTGTGCGTGTCCGTTTTGCGCGTTTTTACACACGCACCAACGTTCTCGATCTCTGTGACCGGGACTAGGCCACGCTGATGCCGCTTGACACATAATTTTTTGCATTCTGTTGTTGCCCCAGCACTAACACAACGCTTAAAGATTGATAAGCTCCATTCCGCACCGCATTATAAAAGTTAAGTAGACTTCAAGTGCCCTGTGTGAAAACGCGGTGCCAGAAACTACAGCGCGTAGCAGACGCCCCTCACTTTCCGCGCGCTTCCCGAGCGCGGAAAGCCCACGGGTCCGGCGTAGCAGCGGCGCGGCGCGGGAGTTCACCGCAAAAGGCCCACGCGGGAGCCGGCGCTTTAAACACTCCCTCTATTCTAGGTCACTCTACCATGACTCTCTCCTTTACGCAACAAGCACGCAAAGATCTGCGCCTTTTTTTATGCTGCTTTCGTAGCGACGGTTTCAAGGCCAGCGCAATTGCTATCGCGCGTATCATACAAGCGATAGCTGGCTTGCTGGCTGCTCGTTAGACTGCTTTTCCGGTAAAGTATTTTGCTTCTTTCATTCTGAAGTGCCCCAAAAAAGCAACAAGCAAGGTCAGGCGATAGTCTCAGGTGTTGGCTATAAATTTTGCACGTGGTGACGACTGCGCCGTTCTCGCAGAAAAAAAAAAGTTTCTCTGTTTGTCGGTTCCGCAGTTCATGCCCCTTAGAAATGCAGTCTTCAGCCTCATTACTAATCACACGAAGATGAACCAGCGACATATATCTTGACATCATTTCTACTAGCTTACACGAAGTTTGTTTTCTTGTTCGCAGAGCTTTCTACCCGTCTACGAAACCAAGAAGGGAAAAATTTAAAGCTAGTACCCCAGGTTCTGTATATGTTAATTTTGTACTTTTATTTACAACCTACTTCTCTGAACACCCTCTATATATCAGAGCTTGAAGTGAAGGCAGACAATTTCTTAATATGACAGACCTGCCGCTTTATTTCACGGCATGATGCCTTCGAGAGCTGACGATGTGCCATGATGCTCTGCAGCAAACACTCTACAGCGTGTCATGCAAGTGGTAATTAATTTTCTAAATGGCTTCATATTAACTTTATAGCGTGCAAGAGCTCTTTTCGCAGAAATTCTGATGTCGGTATCGGCGTCGGTGTCTTTGGTTGTGAGCAAAATATCGGCGTTGTCGGTGAGCAAAAAATTGAGATAGATGCAAATACAGCATAAGCAGCTAAACGCAGCAGCTTGTAGCAAAACAGCCTATGAGAATACTTCTTACTAATATTGCCAGGTGTCTGCAACGCCATATTTTCTCTTAACACGCTCGTAAACTGTGTATATAGAAGCTCTTGGTGGGTAAATACGTAAATGAACAACTAACTCAGAAGCTCCACCTCTATGACCATCATCGTTCTCAGCCTGTTTTAGTCCACTGCAAAATGAAGGCCTCTTCCAATGACCTCCAGTATACCCTACCGTGTGCTACCTGCCCGACAGTTGTTGTTAAAATTAAGGTCCGATCTTTTTTTTTAAATTTTTATTTGAAACAAGCTCGGCGATCTGAGAACAAATAAAATGTGGGTTGCAGTGACAAATTTTTAAAACGCCACAAATAAACACGTACCGTCCAAGGAAAAGTGCTTTTTCGCTCGCAAATGTGCCGTTCCGTTCCAGACTGTGAAGAATTCTTTTATGAAACCGCTTTATTACACTTTTCATCGATAAATCCTCGGATATATGATGCAGTTAATATAATTCACAGAGCAGATGTACTAGATGTCTATTTGTGCGGTAAATAACGTTAGTATGCAGTGAAACCTAGTTATTACGAACCCTGATATCGCGAATCATCGGCTATAGCGAACTGAATACGAACTTTGTTTGACCACGCTTGATTTCAAAGAGATTTCTTCTTCTTATGAAGAAACCGAAAACGCGAGAACCATTCTGATAACGGCTATAACGAAGAAAAATTTGGTTCGCGCGAGACACCGAAACTCCAGAGCACCATAAAAAGCTGAATAAATATGCAAAGGCAATTCACAACCAGATTTTTTTATAAGGTCGTGAAATTTTTAAAAAATTGGTTTGAAATGCTGTTTAAAAACTCACGGTTTCACCTCAAGGGCGAAGCAACGAATTGTAATGTTATACGAAGTAAGACTGGCAGCTAACTCTTTTAGATCCAGTCTCGCTTAATTGTACAAAACGCTGGTGTAATAAAATACGGCCGCTCCAAGGGGGGGGGGGGGCGTATTTCTTCGCGCTGAGAGCGCAGCACATAGGAGAGTATACGAGCCGCCCACTGATGGCTGCCGAGAGAGCGCACGCTCTTAGAATCAAAGTTCACAGTTGCTGCTCGAGCGACAACCCCCCCCCCCCCTTCCCTCCCCCTTCGCGTCTCTTCATGCTCCTTCAAGACGGACAGGGCGTTTACTCTCTGCTTGAGCATCATTCGCCGGCAGGCCTCGCACGCGGGTGATGTAGCACGGGCCCTCCGAGCGATGGAGGTGAGCCGGCTCGTTTTATCCCTGCTTCAGCCGCGTTCGTCACCCCCACGCGCTCGCTTTTACCCGCCGGTAGAACATACGATGCTCTTTGGGATGTTATCGATTTGGGCTTTATATAGAACATGACGGAAACGCTGACGTCGATGGTGACGCCAACGGCAAAAGCCCGTTGAGAGTGTTCATGTAATTTTTGCCGGAAGTAAGCCGTGTGGATGCCGCGGACATGGCCAGGAGACTGAGAAGCTACTTGGAGAAACTCCTGACTGAAACTGTTGAAGTAGAAAAGGTCTTCTCGTGCATGGACACTGTTAAAACTTCGCAATCTATGCGTTTTTGTATCTGCGCACTGCATGCGTTTTTGTATCTAGTATTATTTGGTGAGCTAGATTGCCGATTTGTTAGAGCAGATATTAATTTCTACTGTTACAATGAATATCGGATATAACGACCTAATTTCGGGTCTTAATGCCACTTCGTTACAAGACACTTCGACTGTATTCGACTTTAGCATGTCAAGCCTTAATTTAAAGCAATTTCTGCCCAATATAATTATAACACTTGTCATAAAAAGCGTAGACAAATGTCGCATTTAACAATAATCTATGGGTGCATGTAGCGTTGAGAAATCGATAATACATGCACCTAAGAGTACGCATACTGACTAGCAATATGCTAGAGTTGCGTTGCATTCGCACAAACATTTCATTTCATTTGCGTCACTGATGTTACGTTCATTTAAACATTGTAATTAAGTTGCGTCATTTCGTATAAGCATCTGTGCTTTTGGCGTTGTTTTCATGGCATGATCGTTTAACCTTAGCTTATACATCAAGGAGCATTTAAACTAATGCAGTGATTCAAGCATACGCGTGGGCATAGGTCGGCAAACTCACTCATGAGTGGACTCACTCAGACTCACTCAGACTCAGATCGGGCCGTGAGTCTGAGTCTGAGTGAATCCGGGTGAGTTATATGTTGGTGAGTCTGAGTCCGAGTGAGTCCGGTTGAAGAAAATATTGGTGAGTCTGAGTCCGAGTGAGCCCTAACCTCAAAGTATATTTCTTGAGTGAGTCTGAGTGAGCTCCACCTGTTATTCCCGACCCATGGTCCTATCTACTCATGTTCAGCATTACTATCAGCCTTATATAGGCGTAAGTTTATACTCAAATATATTCACATATATCTCAACGCACTAGCGTTCACGCGCCATCTCAATATTTATTGATCAGAGGCATGAATTCGGGGTGGGGGGTGCCATGACTTCCCCCCGCAAGGTCTTCTACGGGATGTTCATGATATAAATATCTCGTGTGAGTCGCGTATTTCATAAAAATGTCCTTAGTGGATTGAAACCACTGATAATTCGTATAAAATGGTGCAAGATCAAAAGGCTCATCGTAGAGCACCGATTATGTGGGATACTGGCGTTAAAGAGCATTAACACCGGGATCGAAAAAACAAATTTTACGCTAACAGACTCATGAGTCGACTAACTCAGGTTCACTCAGACTCAGGTCAAGATCAAATAGCCTATCGCAGAGCACCGATTATGTGAGATGTTGGCGTTAAAGAGCATTAACACCGTGATCGAAAAAACAAATTAAACAAATTTTACGCTAACGGACTCATGAGTCGACTGACTCAGGTCAAGCTGTGAGTCAGAGAGTGAGCGAGTTTTCCCTCAAGCCACGTGTTCCCACGCATGAACTTTTCACTATCAACAGAAGAGTTGCTAACAAGATCGACAAAGAGCAGCAGGAAAAGTGCCTACTGGAGGGTGTAGAACAGCCTTTTGGCTTCAACTAAGGAGAAGCCTACTCAGCGACGCAAGGTGTCAGCAGCTCCACTTGTACAGTTCTTCAGAGTAAACAGTCTGCGTTTGCTTCAAGCTGACAAGGAAGGGATGTTTGTTGTAGTGCCATCGGACTGCTTCAAGCGAAAAGCTGGCGCAGCCATCTCCAAGAACTTCGTGATGTAAAGGCGAGCCTGACTAATGCTATGACGGACGCTATAGCTAGGGGCAGCCAGCTTGAGCTGGAAAGATTGGCAAAGGCCATTTCTGCAAGCAAAGGTAAATGTTTGTACATATTTTGTACGGCAAAAACACATAAAGATGGTATACAGTTTAGAGCAATTATGAGCGAGAAAGGATCCTGGCCGCTGCACCTGAGTCGGTACCTGTTGAAGCATTTGAGTAGTTTGAACATTGAGGACCCTTTTGCAACGAAACATTCGCTAGAAGTGATTGACCTTGGGCGCAACAATGATTTAGTGGGGTACTTCTTTTCTGTCGATGTGGAAGATTTGTTTTACACTATCCCACATGAGGAATTGTTCATTCCTGTGAAGGAATGCATTGAAAACGATGGGGAGCTATTGTTTCAAAATAGAACTGGGATTACAGTTCAGAACTTTATTTCGCTATTAGAGTTTTATTTAGGCTCCACCATCGTTACCTTTGACAGCATGCTTTACGTGCAAAAACGTGGGATATGCATGGGTTCGTGTGTGGCACCGGTCCTATGCAATATTTTTTTGTCGGCAGTGGACAGGCATTTGAACAGCGCTTTTAATAATGACAAGATGCTTGCCGTGTGTAGACATGATGACGACTTTTGGTGGTTCTTAAGAAGCAGGAGGGTATTAGGGTGAATGGTGTTGATTTTAGTGGCTTTAGCGACGTTTTGCACGAAATTTTAGAAACTTTTAATCAGTTCGGACAGGGCTTGTCGTTCAGACACGAGACTCCTGCAGAAGAAAAGTTGCAGTTTAGATTTGACGCTTACACTGTTGCGCACGCATGTATGTTGGGCCTATAATCCACGCTCCTGCAAAACGCTGCTGCTGTTTGATTTCATGTGTCTAGAATCCGCCCTCTAAAACCCTTGCGTCCATGCAGCCCCCTGCAGTTTTTACCAGCAAGTGCAGCGACTACGGTCCTCAGGCTATTCAGACACTCTTCTCGTGGCTACCGCAGAGTCGTTGCTTCAGAAGGTGAAAGCCCAGGGCAGGAGGAAAACCACACACAAAAACGACACGAGGCCTGAGGTGATCCCCTGCCTCTACAAAGTAGCGCATAACCTCAAGAAAGTGGCGAACAGGCACAATGTGCCCATCGTCTTTTCAGCGCCGCGCAAGCTATCGAAGCTGTGTGCAGGCATCCCTGGTGAAGTAAAAAAAGACAAATTGTGGAATTAAGCATACTAGGTGATACGTGGATTGTACGGTGGTGTGCTATATGAATTGCCACTGAGCTGTGGTAAATCTCTCATCGGTCAAACGGGCAGGTGTGTCAACCAATGGGCCCGTGAGCATGAGTTGACGCTCACAAATGATAAGGGGGCGCACCTTCCTGCGCCCTGTGCAGTGTGTGGCTCTGTGCCTTTGTTTGCTGGTTTAAAGGTACTGGGACGAAACAGAGAAACGGTTGCTCGCCAGCTGTTGCAGGCGTTCTACATGAAAATGAAGGGCGCAGATTGCGTCAGCCAGACATCAGTGTGTTTGCGGGAGCGGGAATTTGAATTGCTTTGCCGCAATGTGCAGTAGATTTCTGTTGATTAGCTTTGCGATCTGTGCGCAGGAGCACTTGTGACGTACGCTCTGTATAATTCTCCCCCAATTTTTTCGTAATAAAATCAGTTGGTAGTGAGCGCCCGTCCCGCCTTCTCGTCTCTTGTGTCCCGTCTTTTTTGCGTTCTGCTTTTATTTTCAGACAATGGACCAACTCGCCCAGCAACGCATTCTATTAATCCTAAGAGGTGTATCGCGCACATGTGATATCGGAGCACTCCTTTACTTGTACCAGAACCATCGATTTTGTACCAGTTTGTCGAAGCGGATCTCAGAGGCCACGTAGAAAGATGCGCATGGTTGAGATCTGTTCCGCCAGGTGCCGCAACGATCCCGGCTGCTCACAATCTTCCAGTGAACTCAAATAATTTTCAGTTATTATACTGACAGTTAATTTGCCCTTAGCTTAAGGAATGTTATGCTCCGATATCATGGGTATTCAATGTGTGTCTTAACTCGATCAAGAGCCATCGATTTCTATTTTTAGAAGACATTTTATGAGTATTGGGAAGACCGGAATTAAGTGCTCGACAGTAAGTGCTTCGAAGAGAAACAAGAGTGTCACTCGGGGCTCGTGCCGCTAAAGGTTGTTCTTACGCGCTCCCTTATTCACCGAACGCAAACACAGTAACAGCGCTTCACGCTGAGAAATAAAGCAGAACGTACGCCGTTGTGTAGTGTGGCAGTGGCCCAGCGATAGCTACCGATGCGATCTTGGTGATGCCGCTTATACGAAATGCGAGTTTTTTGCAGTCTCTGACATCGGATGTCGCAACAACAAAACAATGAAAAAGGTGTATGAACATGTGGAGGTGGGCTAAATGAAGGCAGAGAGCTGTTGGAATTTCTTGGTCATCGACAATAGAGAGCGAAGGTTCACTCCTTCTACGTAGGAGCGTGCCGCATACTCGGCATTATTTACGGCCCATTCATTATTGCTTGGTTGCCTTCAATGTCCTGTCAGTGAGATTTATTCTCTCGGAAAACTGGAATGCATATTAATTGCCTCCAGCCAGCAATTATTTTGAAGAACTGATCACTTCAACCATAATAGCGTAGGGCCCTCTCGATCATCAAACGATAACAACTCATGGCGCATCAGAAAATGTGATTGTGTTGAAGGAGCAAGATCGCTTTTTTTTACTACATGTTTAAAGTTCCCGCTCCAAAAAATAAGGCTGTACACGACGTTGTCCACCTGGTACCCGCAATTGTTGGCTGGTGTATTTGACAACGAACCACTGCGAAGGGGTATTTCAGCTTACCGGGCAGTTCATACATCGTAGCGTACAGTGTTCTGCTCTAAGCTTGTATTGTAGAAAGCGCATACAATGCGTTTTGCACCCACTTAGTCGGATAGAACGGAAAACCAGGCGTCTCGTTTTCTCCGGCTTGTCCTTTGGTTTTACCTCCAGTGCTCCTGTTTGTGATGTGGCGGCATATTAAGGACCTGTTGACAATAACAGGCAACTATTTCTACTCGTTACGCTGCGAACGTGGCGGTGCGGCACGAAACGAGTGTGGCTGGATTGCATGCCTGCGAATTGCGCATGATTCGGTCACTTGCACCCCCCCCCCCCCCCGTGACAGCAACGAAGAATCGTGTGACGTAACGAGCCGAGCAGTTTACGAGTCTATTTACATCTGTTTTCCCACTGCTGCAGCTGTTAATGGGGAGCGTCGACTGGTGTAGGCGGATAAACAGCAGCCTTGGCTCATAGTCTAAGAAGTTCGATGAATTAAACTTAACAGCTAATGTAATGCCACCCTTGTGCAAAGTCGGGGAACATGCTGCTGCGGATCCGGTGCAGCTGCGATTCCAATGATTAGTTGTGCCATCATGTTTGAACGGTGCAATGTAGCTGCAACCGCACCACTCAAAACAGGCGCGTTATCGATACGGTATAGCTAAAGAAATGCTTATAGTGGGCCGGGGAATATTGCGTATAGTATAGTGCAATTAGGCGGCCTTGTCGGTTTCCAGTTTACCGGCTCATTTTACTAGTGCGAAATAAACGAGGCTCCGAGAGCACGCGCACAAGAGAAAGCCTGGTACCCAGCTAAAAGTTACTATACTATACAAACGGATGCTAGGTGCTATACTATACTTCAAATTTATGGTTATGCGGCCTTGTTGGTAGGTACACATTGTATTTTTTTAAAGAGAGTATAAACGAGACACAGTGATGAACCACACTCATTCATGTTCTCTTGCTCATCACCTGTATTTTCTGTCATCGCTGGCTATATATTTCTAATGCCAGTAATCAAACGTCTGTTGGAAATCAGCGCCCGTGACGTGTGGCTCTTTTCTGGGTCCCGTTTATGCGCTGTTTCAAAAAAAATTATGAATCGTAAAACGAACGTGCAGCGTACTGACCGCGCGCGTGTTTCAAGCATCCTCCAAATTATTGAAATATACCGTATTGAGAATAAATTGAATCTATTTTAAAATTGCGAACTACAAGTAGGAAAGCTTGGGTAAACCTCATTCGAGTTCGCTTATGCAGAAAAGAAATGAGTGAAATAATAATAATAAAATTATTATTATTCGGGGTTTTACGTTCCAAAACCACGCTATGATTGTGAGGCACGCCACAGTGGAGGTTTTCTGGAATTTTGACCATCTGGTGCTCTTTAACGTGCACTGACATCGCACAGTACACGGGTCTCTAGCATTTCGCCTTCATCGAAATGCGACCGCCGCGACCGGGATCGAACCCACAGCCTTCGGCGAGTGAAGGAAACTGAGAAGCGCTGAAAGAGCTTAATGAACATGCACTTTCCCGGCCATTTCCTTCGACTGCTAGAGCTCGGTATATCAATAAAAATTTATCATTTGTACTGTCCAGAACTCACAGCCAGATAAGACTTTATGACATTTGTGAAGCACTTTCTTGTTAAAGCGCAGACAGCATTCCTACCTAGAAGGAACCAAGAATGTTCTTCTTGATGTGAACATCCTGCTATTTATTTATTTATTTATTTATTTATTTATTTATTTATTTATTTATTTATTTATTTATTTATTTATTTATTTGGTTTGGATACACAACGAACACGACACACAGAGGAAATAGGGAGGGAACAGGCTGACAACTGCCACCTAAAGTGGCACGACGCCTGTCCGCTCCTTCGGGAAGGGGGAGGCATAGAGAAAATGAAGATATGATGAAAGAACACAGTCAGCAAATAAACTCAGGCTTGTGCATCACAGCCCCCTTCCCGCAGTTGTTTGTACATACTCTGCAGGAAAATGACTGGAATGCCAGCCGAGTTCCCCAAAATATTCATCACATTATTGGTCTTGGTTTAATAACAGTGCGGGAATGTGGGTAGATAAATATTGTTTATTTTAACATTTTACGCCAGAACGAAAGAATAATTAATAGACAAAAGACAGGTATCTGACAGTCAGTAACAGCTGCGGAATGGATACTACGACGTGGGAAACGCAGCCGAGAGTGGATGAAGGCTAGGTGGGGTAACGAAATTAGCAAATATTCTGCCGAAAAATGGAATCAGCTCGCGCATGCTTGGGTAAATTGGAGACCGTAGGGAGATATTGAAATATTGGCAGCGCAAACTAACGGGACACAGAAGGGGAACTGCGCTTGTTTGTGTTCCCCTTCTGTGTCCCGCTAGTTTGCGCTGCCAATATTTCAGTATGAACCTATACCAATTAGCCCGCCTTTCAACACTTCTGCAATCGTAGGGAGAAGTGTTCGTCCTGCACTGGGACATTACATGAACTGACGGTTATCATAATGGAGGGAAGGAATATAAGTTATAATATACTAGAACAATCGCTTAGCTTAAAGATACGTGTCTGTTCGAAACTCGGAGTGCGGTTGCACTCCGAGTTTCGAACAGACGCGTATCTTACGTAGATATCTTGACTGTCACGCCCGGGAAATCTATGAAGCGTTCACGATTCATTTCATTGGGCCATCATGTGTAAGCCCACCGTCCATCGCACTAACCAACGAGGAGATTAACTACCTCCATTATTTATCTCTGCTTTTTCATGCACTAGTCACGGCGCAGGCGTGGGGCTTCCCCTTTCTCTCATCCTTTCTTGTTTATCTATTTCCAAGGAAGCGTATATATGTGTTCGCACGAAATAAACGCTCATGTTGTTAGCCAGCGCAAGGTCCTGTCTATCTCTCTTGTCCCGTGTACTCGCGCCGTTTCCGATGATGAAGCCATGCCAACAAGCTCAAGTTGATACCCTCTTAAAGGTCCCCTCACCGGTCTCTGAAAATACAAAAAAAAACTTGCGCATTATTCTCTCCAGGTGTTTCTCATCTTTCTGGCGCTCTTCGTGACGCAAGAACAGTGATTCACGTGATGTCGTTGCGGTGCATACTCTCCATTGGTCCATATACACGAAATATCAGTTGTGAATTGTCTCTATACACTGTTTTGCCATGCAGCCGCCCACCAACGCTTCCTTGTCACGCATGACTATCGTGCGCGATCAAGTGATTTCACTTCATTTTCTGTGTTTCCGATTGCGCAAGCGGAGATATCAGCGTGTAGCCGACAAGCGCGAAATCCTGATAGGCTCAACGCTTAGTGCTGACATTGTAGACGTGTTTTTAAGGAAGAAGTGGCGAGGAAGAGATATCGCCTGTAGGAAGGGTAGCGAAGGCGACAAAGAAACCACTCCCTCGTCTTTGAACGCGGGGGTGGTTAGGGGTCCAGTAACGGAAGCACACAGTTGCGGGGATATTGTGTTGGACGAAATGTGTGCTAAAGGTCAAGGGGCTTCCTCAGTGAATGTTTCTTGAACAGTTACCCGCCTTATGTGCGCAATATCTACGCGGAGTCTATAGTCCATAGAGGAGGCCATCACGGATCTCAAAGTGAGTAGCTTGACGACGCAAGGCTCTAGAAGCTAAAGGAAAAGTCGACGAGTTGGAAAGGAATCGGAGGAGAGCGCTGATCCAGGCATCCTTGCGTTGCTCCGCGCCATGTCGCAGTCAGCTGTGACCGAAAGTACTTCGTCCACGGCAGATAGGCAAGCAGTGCTGTCGGTTGACACAGGCGAGCGTGATAGGGTGTCGGCATCGGTGTGGCGGCGGCCCGACCTGTAGACAACGCGCATGTCGAAATCTTGCAACCGCAAAGCCCAGCGAGCTAATCGGCCGGAGGGGTCCTTCAACGTGGATAACCAACAAAGCGCATGGTGGTCTGTGACTACGTCGAAGGGGCGGCCATACAGATAAGGTCGAAATTTACCAAGAGCCCAAATTATGGCCAAACATTCCTTCTCTGTAACAGAATAATTGGTCTATGCTTTAGTGAGGGTGCGGCTTGCGTATGCGACGACGTACTCTTGGAATCCAGATTTGCGCTGCGCGAGCACGGCGCCGAGTCCAACACCGCTGGCGTCGGTGTGGACCTCAGTCGGAGCAGTAGGGTCGAAATGACGCAGGATTGGCGGTGAGGTGAGCAGATGGCGCAACTCTTGAAAGGCATCTTCACAAGCGGGCGTCCAAGCGTGACTTTTCGAGTCGCTCCATAGGAGCTGATTCAACGGAGCGGTGATGGTCACGAAATTCCGGGTGAGGCGGCGAAAATAGGAACAGAGGCCAAGGAAGCTACGAAGTTCATTGAGAGACGCAGGTTTAGGAATGTCAGCAACTGCCCGAAGCTTGGCGGTGTCGGGAAGAATACCGTCTTTGGATACAGCATGGCCAAGGGTGGTGAGCTGCCTTGCGCCGAAGCGGCATTTCTTCAGGTTGAGCTGAAGGCCAGCGTCAGTTAGGCACTGAAGCACTTCCTCTAGCCTACGGAGGTACGTAGGAAAATCTGATGAAAATACAACCACGTCGTCTAGGTAGCAGAGGCATGTTTTCCACTTAAGACCTCGCAAAATGTTGTCCATCATGCGCTCGAATGTTGCGGGCGCGTTGCAAAGACCGAACGGCACGACACGGAATTCATAAAGGCCATCGGGTGTGATGAAGGCCGTTTTAGGTTGGTATATATATATATATATATATATATATATATATATATATATATATATATATATATATATATATATCATACACAGCCAGTCTACTTGCCATCTGCAGAGAGTCTGTAGACTAGGTCTACATCAAGGTCGAGTCTACAGGGAGGCGACTGAGTTGAATCGTAGGTGAGTGAAAGGTCAAACCACTTCACACAAGGTTTGTATTGACATACCTGTGAAGTTGGCGATGGTGGTGTTTGTTTCAAAAAACCATCCTTACTCACAGCTGGCGGGCACCAAAGAAATATTAAATAAGACTCAATAAATTTTCTTTCGGGGCTGGGGTGTGAATCCGGGTCCCCACGGTCCTAAACCTAGTGCCTTGACCACAGAGCCATTCACCCACGCTTCCCCAATGTGAACTGAACTGAAGCATACGAATGCGTTCTAAAAAATTATTGTTGGGGTTTTGTGTCCCATAAACCATGGGCCTCAAGTATTTTCGCCTCCATCGGAAATGCGGCCGGTATTCGAACCTGCGACCTTCGGGTCAGTAATCGAGCACCATAACCACTAGGCCGCCGTGGCTTTTCTTTTTTCTGTATTACCTACACGACCGTGGTCGGTTGAATGTGTTCTATCGAATATGCAAAAACAATTGGGAAACAGTATATTTGCTGAAATATTTCGTGTTGGTGGACTAAAAGCGATCTGCTGGACAACCCGTAAGGTCGATATCAGGAATTGCACACTTCAGAATAATTCCGACTTCGGAAAAATTGAACTCCTAAGCCACGTTTCCATGATTGCGCGATGGCCCTTTTGTTGGGCTGTCCTCGAGGCTGACGAACGCTGAAAAGAACCTGAAAGGTGCCATGCCGATACAGCCCGAAAATTCGTAGGTGCAGAGGTGTGATAAGGTTACTGTCCCTTTTCATATTCTGCTGCCTCTCATCGGCTTCTTGTATTTATGCACTCCCCTCCAGCCGTAGCCCTGCATGGGACTGCAGTGCTTGAAAATAAATAAATAAATAACAATGCTACTGCACATACGCTGAACACCAATTGTGATCCTTGTGTTAGTGCTCCCGGCTCTCTCTCTCTCTCTCTGCTTTATTATATTTTACCTTTTTCTTGCAACTTAGCGTAATCCGGGTAACATGACAACCATGTTAGGACTCACATATACACACAAATGGCAGCATATCAAGCAGGGCGTCGTCATAGCACGCCGAAAGAAAAGACGCGGGCATCTTGCACAAGTGGTGCAAGGCTGGAATAACAGCATAGCTTGTGGCCAACCTTAGTTATTAGCAAGGTAATAATTAAAATATGCCTAACTAATATGGCAATAATTAGAGCACTCTTAATTATCATGGTCTTAATTAGCAAGGTCATCTCTCTGTACCTGTCTGTTTCTTTCACTCTCTGTCTATTTCTCTCTCTCTCTTTGTTGTTTGCTCTCCTTTCTCTTCCGTTTATATGTTCTGTGCTTCTCCTTTGTTTAACCGAAGAATTAGCGCTGGATCAGAGCAGAATTAGCACTACATTAGGCACTAGATATAGAGTTTTATTTTTTACAAGCTATCCTTATTAAGCGTCATCAGCTCATAAGCTCACAAGCGTCATTAAAAAGCAGCTCACACGAGCGTGTTTATTAATCTGGAAATAATAACGCAAGGTTAGAGAACTAGAATCCAGTGGCAAGGCACGGCACTCGTCCCTGGGTCCAGCGGCACTCGATCGTGCTCAAGGCTTTGTAATGAAGAATTGAACTCCTAAGTGTGCGTGCTGCCAGGTCGGGACGACGACGATAAAGATGATCGTATAGTCTCGACAAAGAATAGAATAGAATAGATAGATAGATAGATAGATAGATAGATAGATAGATAGATAGATAGATAGATAGATAGATAGATAGATAGATAGATAGATAGATAGATAGATAGATAGATAGATAGATAGATAGATAGATAGATAGATAGATAGATAGATAGATAGATAGATAGATAGATAGATAGATAGATAGATAGATAGATAGATAGATAGATAGATAGATAGATAGATAGATAGATAGATAGATAGATAGATAGATAGATAGATAGATAGATAGATAGATAGATAGATAGATAGATAGATAGATAGATAGATATTTTTAATTCTCCGTGAAATGTCCGCATTTTATAAAATTGGGAGCTCATTTCGCATCGACATGGTACTGTGGATCCCCATGTATACATGGGACTCACTCGCTGAGCACAAGCCGAAGCGGCGGCGACGTTTTCATAAAGGAGAAATGCAAAAGAAGCCTCGCTGTATTTGTTTAAGCTGAACGCTAGTGAAACCACGCCAGCATAAATAGACTATGGTAGAGCTAACAAGGCGTATCTCAAAACGGAACCTCCTTCCCCTTTCATTTTCTATTTCGTCTCGCAGTGAACTTACGCTTCTCTTACGATGCTGACGCCACGAAGCTGTCATCGACCTCGTATATAAAGAGAGAGAAAGCACGTGAAAGATTGTGGAATATTAGAAGCAAGGACCAGCACATTTAAATTCCATACCGTGTGAGAATCCCGTTGCAACGGACAGCCAGAAGCATTTCGCTGTTTATCAACACAAAAGACCAAGAACGCCACATCCCCAATCAAGTCAAACTCGCGGAGACACTAATTCTGGTTTATATATGTGCTGCTGCATTCAGTCGTGATTCTTCTTTCTTTCCTTCCTTCCTTCTTTCTTTTTTTTTCTCTCTCTCTAACGATCTCTCTCCCATTCATTTTATGTATGGTTCGTAGAATCAGAAGGTGCAGATCAAGCATCTTCTCAGCGCTGGTGTAACCTACACCCAACGGCCGACACCTGAACGCTCGCCAGCATGAACAAGAATGATGAGGTAATAAGCGAACAGCGTCGCGAAAGGACAGACGGGTTACTAGGTGAAGGTTAGGAGAGAACACAGGCGTAAAAGCTGACAGGTGCTGTCTGCGACATTTGCAGTACGCACAGTGTATACAGGATCAACGAACGTGTGCTATATCCTTGCTATTTTTGCCTTGTGCAACGCTGCTGGCAGCAACAAACGAGCGTAGAGCAGTATGACGCGTGAACCCAGCCTCCCCCATGCCCTCGTCATTAAACACATGCGCGCTCGCCTGCGCAACCACTACGAGCGCCTCATCTGTCGACGCTGTCATGAAAGAGCAAATCTTGCGCGTTGCAAGCCCTGGGGCAACCAACGATATGAAATGGGCACTTTCCGAGACATGCTTTGCGTATTTCTCTCACCGAACGCGTGTCGAATCCATGAGAATGCGCTACCATAATTGTTTGAACGTTCGGTACGTCACTAATTCCAACATCCGCTAATGCGAGCGGTTAGAAAGGTGCGCTCAAAGCGACGCGATTTTCTGGTTTTGGGTGTGTTAACGAGCGCTCTCTTAAAAGCGGCAGTTATTACGTGGACTCGCTCACCTCCGGTTGTATCGATATCCGTTGACGTCCGTCGCAGATATCCCGAAGTGCTTTGCGGGAATGAAGAGAAGACGCAGTGGCCCGCGACGATTTGAACATCTAACCTGTACTACCTCTCCGTCACTCTGCCAACGCTGTGCCTCTTTCGCGCGTTTGTATAATTCAACTCGCCGATCGGGTTCCAGGCGGCGTTCCTAAAACCGGACCTGCGGTGAAGTGATCCTGCCAGCACGTGGCATCGTCGTTTTAAAGAGAACATTGCGCGGCCACCGTGCGCGTTTACCCGAAAGACGTATCTTTGTATGAGGGAGAAAGTAGCGCAACAGGAGCCACATGCCAGTGAGCCCTCGGCAGCCTTCTCTCCTCTTCGCCCATCGCCGCTGCCCTCTCCCGCTTTGGGCGACTGGAGGGCATTGGTCTTCGAAGCGGCCGCTGGTGGCGCTGGCGGCAATGCACATGCGTATGACAAATGGGCTTCAGTATCCATCATTAATATCAAGGTGAAGTGCGCCAGTTGCCAACAGGATTGTAGGTAATAAAACAACGAGCGCTGTTTTTATGATCTCACTGGGACAGACATAGACAATCGAGCGCATAAATGTTTGCTATAAATAGAAAATCATTTTAGAAGATTTGCTGCTCGCTTTGCCGCGTGTCCGTTCACTTCACCAGCCATCTATCGCTTATATGCGCATATTCTTTCAAAAAAAGAACTATTGTAAAGTTATGAAGCTGGAATCTCAAAGCTTGTTTTTAAGTTGCCGTTTCCATTGGCTAGTAGACCTTGTTTATGGTGTTCCCAGCACAACTATTGGTTAAAAATTTTTCTTACGAACAATTCTAGACTAAGTTTCTGTGAATTCGGTTCTTGAATTTGCCTTGCCGAAATGCTATGAGTCCCCCTTCAATGCATGAGACCCTCATGTAATTTAGGAAAGCCAGCAGTATAAGATTACGTTACACGCTATTGTTTGATACCGGGAGAGAGAAACGCAACTTTTTATTGCGTCCGGCGAATTTGTGGGCGGAGCCAAACACAGCCTAGGAGTCGGCCAGTAGCCCTTGGGTCCTAGCGGCGTTTTCGGCGTTTTGTCCAACCCATATATGTTCACAGGGAAACTCCTATATTTTCAAGAACACTGCGTAGGACGCTGTTCGCAAAGAAAGAAAAAAAAAGAAAAAGAAAAGTGCGCGTATGGGCGAATATAAATCACGAAAACCCTCTGAACCGTAGTAAAGTCAACCACTTACTGGGATGGATACCATGGCGACTGCCCTCATACACCTGGTTTCGTCAGAAATGACAGCTATTCTATTTAGACCCTAAAATTAAGCCTTCCATTCCGCCGAAGTTGAATTGCAATGTACGTTTTGCAACTTTATTGCGCTCTTGTGCGCAGCTTATGCGCGTCACTTGCTGTATAGAATTAAATGTGTTGCTAGTATGCAATCCCGTTGCGCTCACTCTGACGGACATGCAAGATACTACCTCCTTTGTGAGTGATCGGGGTACGATACTGCGAGGCGAAAACCAAAAACTTATTTATTGTCGTTATGCGGCCCAGTTCTCACTCTCGAAAATTACTTGGCCCACTGTCTACGAGAAAACTACAGAAAATAGCACTTGTGCCTTTTAAAGCCTTAGTGATAATACCGACGCATCAGACACATACTAAACATTTGCTTTTGAGGTCGCCGTTACTTTCCACATCAGCGTATACATTTTGTCTATGTATATCACGTGTTTTCATGTGTGTAGCTCGCGTTTGACGTTACACGTCCAAGTGTTTTAAGGCAAAAGCCTTAGACGCCTCATCAAACGATGAAAATTGAACGGCGTCCCGCGTCGGCGGCGTCAACACGAATGATGCAAAAAATGATCATGACGGGATGACGTCACAGTTCGTCAAAATTTGTGACGTCATCACATGACATCGTGGCTTGTCAAAGGTGGGCCTATCACGGAGACGGTGCAAAACCAACTGAGGTGCCTCTGATCCCGGAGGCAATGGAAAACCACGTTAGGTGTAGAAAGCTCTCGGAGGGGCACGGGGCAGGATCAGTGCATTGACTTAGAAGAAAAAGTAGAAGGCTTTCGCCTTCCAGTCATCTTAGGCGAGCGCATAACGGACCCTGTGAGTTTTTTGTCACGCAGATGTCTGCGGAAGTTATGTGCGTATTTTCTAACTGTTTTGTGGATTTACATTTGTTGGAGAACTGTGCGAGCGCACAAGTGTGCATCTGCTATAGTTAGTGTCATTCTTTGCTAGCGCAGGAAAGTGAACAAATGTTTGTAACATTTGACTGTGTCCTGTGCTAGTTACTTTATTGACGCTTTATTGTGTGAAAGGAAGTAACCTGCAGCAACGATGGCGCCAACTTCTGTTATAAAACACGTAAATCGAAGAAAGAAGGTTGGGTCCCCATGTCAAATCTCCTTTGGAAGTACGTTGTCACAGAAAGCACCCGAACAACTCTTTTTCCTCAACGACTCATTCAACCTACTGACCCGGATGGCTCGCGAGCGTGGGTTTACGCTTCCCCCATTTTAATGCACTCCTATCCTATATGTAATGCATTCTGGCCTGGAATTTATATACAGGAAATGCGAAGCCAACCTTGGCCCGGAGGCTAATATCGTGTTGTTCTTGTTTTTTGTTTTTTTTTGTTTCCTGCAGGTAAAGTCGTTCCTGCCACCACTTATTTAAGTGCATGCAAAACCACGGTGCAATATATGCAAACGCGCCGACTCCCCGCAGCACTCGCCGAAGCATTCTCTCGGCGCCCTTAATAAGTGAATCCGCTTGCACTCCATACATAACATGCGCGGGGGCCCATGCCATACCACGGAATGCGGAATACCATTTCGTTCGCTTCGTGTTGTCAGGCATCGCTCCGCTCATGTGGAGGCCCTGACGTATTTTGCAATGACCAACGGAAAGCGCTCTATGAACACATTTTATACGGAATGCTATGCGGAATACTACGAAAATACTAACGTGCAGAATACTACGGCAAACTACTATACAGAATACTATGGAATACGGAATAGGGCCGCAGCCTGACGCCCTGCTTTCTGACTCAAGTGAACTCCCTCTAGACTACAGGTTTTCAATAGTGCTTCCACCACACTCCCCTCCAGGCTTCTGGCACTGACATGAAAACGCAATGCACCATTGAGGCGTTGATAAGGAACAGCCATGGCTGAGGACCGGCTGTTTGGCAGCCGAATGAAGACTCCGCATAGTAAAAGAACGTACAGGCGAATATTTTGTTATGCTTCAATTACACAAGGCCACCGTTTTTATAGCATTGGTCTTCTTTTAAGTCATTTTTATTTAGTGCTCCCGTTCTATAACGTCCAGTGTAGCCAAATTCGATAGCTGGTTTAAGCCATGGGTCGAGGTTCCATAACAACGGCAATAAAAAGCAGCTGTCAGTTTCATGGAAAAGTTACAGAAGGTGAGATCTGCGACGTCTTTGCGCATCTGTAAAGCAAAATATGCGAGGTATGCGCTGCGCAAACCTCGCCAACGGTTTTACCATGTGTTATATACGGTAACTCAGTACAGCGTGTTCTTACTCAGCATGCAGCTTAGAAATCAGCCATTGAGAGTACATTGCCAACAGCAAGGGCGAACAAAAGAACACAAGACATCTGGGGCCATTTACACGGAACTTCTCTTTCCGAAGTGCCTTTTGCGATTGGCCGGGCAACTTCGCTAGTGATATAGCAGGCATAAGGATTGGCTTGATATATATTCTTATGAGCCCTTTTCCGTAAGTTTTTGTGAATACGGGCACAGAGCCACAAGCACTAACATAAAGAGGTACACGAGTCAGTAGGAATACTAACTTCAGGTGTTTCACGTGCCGAAACTGCGAAACGGTTTTTAGAGACTCCGGATTAACTTCCCCCTACCTGGCGTTCCTTGTCCTTGCATTTAGGCCTCATCGAAACGCAACCGCCGTGACTGGGAATCGAACCCACGGCCTAGAGTTCTTCAGCGCGAGGGTTAACTTTAACGCTCTGCTACGAGGAGTACTTTAAACTTGGGAGTATATGAGCTGAACCATTCTTGAAACTGTGCTTGGTTTGTTGATTTCGCTTTATCCTTCAATAAGAATCTCCTGCCTTTTCTTCTTATCGGCTTTTTGAACTCGTACATGTAGCCGGCGCATTTGTAAGCGATGCCATCGTCTCCTTGTCGACACATGAAATGTAAAAAGATCCTCGTTTACTGATAAAAGGCTTCCGCCGCACTCGCTCGTAAAACGTGAGAGCAGTTTTGGTAGAAAAGCCGAGGGCGACCTGCTTGGCTAATCTTCCGTGCGTGCAAGGTTGCGCAACGTTCTGTAGCCAGTCTTTCGTGCAAAACACTGTCGCAATACACTATCGACCTCATCTCAGCTGAGTCACAATATGCAAACAACTAGTGTACATTGAAGCCCACGTGAGAACGTGCCCACATCCCGCCCAACCACCATCACAAGCTCGAAAATATAAAGGTGCACCTGTCTGACTCCTGTCTACTCTCTGCGTGACCTCACGACTTGGCTGGAAAATGCCGTAACAGCTCCTCATAAACGTACCAAGTTCGCTAACTTGATGGAGAGCCCCCCACGCGGGATCATTAAAAACGCGGTTTGCCAGGTACAACGCATTTTCCTCATGGCAAGATATGTCGCTCCGTTCGCTGTACCAGAGGCAAGAAGTGTGGATGTTTAGAGAACGTATCATTATGTGCGTACACAGCCAGCATCTACCGAAAGATTGAGGAAAGGATAGCCGGTCAAATGTCCTTATTTTTGCATTTTCACCGCAACAGCTGAATGCGTTAGTAAGGCATATATATATATATATATATATAGAATAGATAATGTGTTGGTGTTGCCCTTGGAAAACCACGTGTGGCGAAATTGCTGCTTTACTGAATGGCACGTGAAACAGAACAGACATTCTACCTGAGTCACAGAGAGAGAAAGCGCTTTATTCAAAAACATAGCGATTAGCCAGCGTATTGTCGCTTATTTGCTACTCTCCAGGGAATGGCATGGAGGGGAGGAAAAGGCCTTAGCATATTGTGGACGAAATGTTGCTTAAGAGAATTGTGCAGGTCTGTTTGGTAGCACACCTATACACTCAAATATTTAGGGGGTCAAGATTGGCTGTCTGCAAATGTTACGGCATCCTTCAGCCATGCCACAAATCATCTCGCGCGTTTCTTCTATAGCATAATTCTTCATTCTGTTGAAGTGTTCCTTCTTTGTGTTGTCCTTTTCCAGTTTAGCGCAAATTTTCCTGCATAGAGGTCACCTGTCTACAATACCTTGAAATGTTCAATGCACTCCCATTCGCGACGGTTTCGCAGAGCACGCGGTCGGTAAATATGTGAAATTTCGGATTACTTGTTTATAACGTATTCTTCGGATCTGTAAGATGAGGGCCTTAGTTACTACTGAAGTCACACATAAACCCGCGCTTCAGAACATCACTTTCCTAGGTGACGACGCAATGTGATATCGCTTCTTTTTGAAGTCCGCGCGTCGTAAACTCTGTAAGTCAACTCTGCCTGAGATTCAAAGTAACAAACTTAGTCTCGCAGGTGTTTGCAAAGGCATATACAGCTCCGATCAGCACTATTATGAACACTTGTGTGTCGTTATGCAACTCAGATCAGCCTGCCGCAAGAGGTGGTAGGTTTACGTCGCCGCAATCAAGAACTGCCAAGGTCTTCTATGCGTTCGCCTAAGACGACTCAAAGGCCAAGGCAATCCGGTGTGGCTATCTTACTATGCACTTTATATCTCGCGAACGCCGTTTTTTTTTATCCGCGCGAATGCTGCAAAGTCGAACTAAACGCGAAGCTCGCGCGCTCGATACACGACGCGCGCTTGGTCACGTGACACTTTGCACCACACGCTGGTTTTTCGCCGAGGGACCCCTCTTCGTGAGCCGCTTAAAGGGACACTATAGTAAAACAGTAACTTAGTTACTTAGTAACTTAGCTTAGACTGATAGTGTATACTCTGAAAGCCATGGTGTCGTTAATTTCACCACCATAGGTTTAGCATTAGATGAGAAAATCGTTGTAAAAACTTTCAGTTTTAATTTTCCCGCAGAAAACAAAATTGGTGACGTCACGGATTACAAGGTGTTTTCCTTTTTAAATGCGAAGCATTTCTTAGCGAACTTCTGCGACTTTGAGCGTATCTATCTATCTATCTATCTATCTATCTATCTATCTATCTATCTATCTATCTATCTATCTATCTATCTATCTATCTATCTATCTATCTATCTATCATCTCGTACATGACATGCATGTCATGTACGAGATGATTTACATGCCACGCTCATGGCGCACTCGAGGCCGTTTCGCTAGATTGATATACACCAAAATTGCTATTGCGCGATGTGACCGTATGAAGAACATGAATAACTGGTGGTAACATGAAAACCGTGACATGCATGCCATGTATGTCATGATTTACATTCCACGATCATGTTGAATTCGCTGCCGTTTCGCTTGCTTGATATACACCAAAATTGGTATTGTGCGACCCGACTGTATGACGAACGTCAATGAGATGTGGTAGCATGAAAATCATGACATGCAAGTCATGTACGACATTATTTGCTCACGGTGCGCTCGCGACCGTTTCGCTAGATTGATATACACCAAAACTGGCATTGCGCGCTGTTACTGCATGAAGAAAATAACTGTTGGTAACATGAAAACCATGACATGCATGTCATCTATGTCATGCTTTCCATCCCACGCTCACGGTGCATTCGCGGCCGTTTCGCTAGCTTGACTTACACCAAAATTGGTATTGTGCGACGTGACTGTATGACGATGCAAAAGAGAGGCGGTAACATGAAACTCATGACATGCAAGTCATGTACGACATGGTTTGCTCATGGTGCATTCGCGGCCGTATCGCTAGCTTGATATACACGATTCTGTATGACGAACATAACTGACACGTAGTAATATGAAGTTTATGACATGCATGTCATGTACGAGATGATTTACATGCCACGCTCATGGCGCACTCGAGGCCGTTTCGCTAGAATGATATACACCAAAATTGGTATTGCGCGACGTGACTGTATGACGAACGTAAAAGAGAGGTGGTAACCTGAAAATCATGACATGAAAGTGATGTACGACACGAACTGCTCAAGGTGCGCTCGCGGTCGTTTCACTTGATTGATATGCACCAAAAGTGATATTGCGCGACGTGACTGTATGACGAACGTAAAAGAGGTGGTAACCTGAAAATCATGACATGAAAGTCATGTACGACATGAACTGCTCAAGGTGCGCTCGCGGTCGTTTCACTAGATTGATATGCACCAAAATTGGTATTGCGCGACGTGACTGTATGACGAACGTAAAAGAGAGGTGGTAACCTGAAAATCATGACATGAAAGTCATGTACGACACGAACTGCTCAAGGTGCGCTCGCGGTCGTTTCACTAGATTGATATGCACCAAAATTGGTATTGCGCGACGTGACTGTACGACGAACGTAAAAGAGAGGTGGTAACCTGAAAATCATGACATGAAAGTCATGTACGACACGAACTGCTCAAGGTGCGCTCGCGGTCGTTTCACTAGATTGATATGCACCAAAATTGGTATTGCGCGACGTGACTGTATGACGAACGTAAAAGAGAGGTGGTAACCCGAAAATCATGACATGAAAGTCATGTACGACACGAACTGCTCAAGGTGCGCTCGCGGTGGTTTCACTAGATTGATATGCACCAAAAGTGGTATTGCGCGACGTGACTGTACGACGAACGTAAAAGAGAGGTGGTAACCTGAAAATCATGACATGAAAGTCATGTACGACACGAACTGCTCAAGGTGCGCTCGCGGTCGTTTGACTAGATTGATATGCACCAAAATTGGTATTGCGCGACGTGACTGTATGACGAACGTAAAAGAGAGGTGGTAACCCGAAAATCATGACATGAAAGTCATGTACGACATGAACTGCTCAAGGTGCGCTCGCGGTCGTTTCACTAGATTGATATGCACCAAAATTGGTATTGCGCGATTTTACTGTATGAAGAACATGAATAACAGTTGGTAACATGAAAACCATGACATACACGTCGTTTATGTCATGATTTACATGCCACGCTCATGGTGCATTCGCGGCCGTTTCGCTAGCTGGATATACACCAAAATTGGTATTGCGCGACGCGACTGCATGACGAACGTAAACGAGAGGTGCTGACATGAAAATAATGACATGCAAGTCATCTACGACATGATTTGCTCATGGTGCATTCGCGGCCGTATCGCTAGCTTGATATACACCAAAATTGGTATTGCGCGACGCGACTGTTCTTATTGGCCACATTGGCTCAACGAAATTTCCGGAAACATGGTATGTTCAGTCTCTGGCTCCCTCAGAAGACAACGTACTTCATTTTCACCGATTAAGCGCTACGTAGGCCTTAGTGAAGGCCGTCAAAATATATGAGGTCACGGTGACTGTTGCAGGAACATCAACGTGACGTCACCAGTCGCATTTTCTTTCGGCGCGTTTTCTCGCCTACCAAGCGTCTTCTCGCGGCAAGCGGGGTGTTTTTGGTGTCGTTAAAGAGAGATTTATTGAAGCGGTAAGAATTGTTTTTCTCTCTAGTGTCCCTTTAAGGTTTTCGCCCTCATAACGTCATAGAAACAAGGGTCAACATCCACGGACAACATAGGTGCTTACTCACAGCAAATCGACTTACGTCCCTCACGAGGCGATGGATGCACATGCATATAAAGGCGTGTGATGCATTACAGGTACGCTACACAAAACGAGAGGGATATAAACAACTTTATTGATATAGATGCAGTAAATACTGCTCGGTAACTGCATTCAAGAAACTTCTTTGCTGCTTTGACATGCTCCCGTATCAGAACGTTGCCTCCATTGACATTTTCGCTTAAAGGAGTAATGACGCAAAATTTTGAAGGCGAGATAGCTTGTGGGATAGATTTGTGGGGACACACACGCATCATCTACGAAATGTCAACGGATGATATATCTTAGAGCATATTTAACATCAATTTTAAAGTGCGTGTCGCGCCACCGCACGCGAAGCGCGCCTTTGGTTTTGGTGTAAACAACCAACCGCCACCTGCGTCGAGTTTGTGTTGGCTGCCACGATCCTTGCGAGCGCTCTCTTCCCGCAGACCTTTTCAACGGAAAGAGCGGGCAGACCTGCACGGGAGACCTGCCTCGGCAGTGCATTTTTCTAGCGGTCACGCATATTTACAACTGCCAGCGTAGGCTTCCTGGCATAGTAGCAGCACCCAGGAAGCCTTCGTTGAAAAGAGTTTATGGTGCTCATGTGCACGCTGTGTCCTGCAGAACGCGACTGGGTCGCGCACCCGGCTCAGTCCCACGTAGGGACCGGCAAGCCGAGCCTGCCGGCCACCTCGCGGGCCCGCTGGACAGCCGTGAGCTGATCATTGGGAGCGGGGCTACGTAGAAGCGTCTCCCACTCCTCCAAGGTGAAGCTTGAGTCCATGGCTTGGCACGTGCTGAGGATGTGCTCTAATGTGGCTGTCTCGCCGCATGCCGAGCATAGTCCGTTCGGGAAGACGTCCGGGTACGGACCGCGCCGCTTCCAATCCCGTCACCCAGGCCACAGGGTTTACCAAATCGTATCCCAGTCCTGCGTATCTTCACGAGACATACCCGGACGCTTCAAAACTATCTCCAAATATTTGACCGTTGCGCGCTCGAGCAAATGAGCTTTCCAGCCGCGATAAGTGGGTCGTGAGCTATCTATTGCAACAGAAGAAAACAAGACGCAAAATTTTTTGTGTCAGTGCTCTTTAAACGGTTTCTCATCAGTTAGGAAAACTTGCTAGGCATAGACATCTCGTTTTACGCACGCGGTCCCATCTTTATACCCATATGGCGTACCTCAACCATTTTTCCTGCTCGTTATTTATTTTACGAAAGAGAAGCTGAGTTTCTTAAAACAGAGAATCGTACAGTCGCAACGTTTACGCCGCCTAGTTTGTGCATGCCTAAGTTTAGCAACATGGCCGCAAAATAATCTTCTGTGTGAACGGTTACGAGAGGTTCACGTTTGTAGCACACTGTTATGATCGCATTTCACCGCTTGTCATTGCTTGCACCCTGAAAATGAAGCGGCGTCGTCTGCGCTGCTTTCTAGTTCGTCAACGTTCCCCGAAGTGCAGCGCATGGGGTGACAATTGACAATACAGCGACCGTGTTCTGAGCCATCCATTCATGTGCGCCATGGAGACAGCCAGCCGAGTTTTATGGTTTTACGGCCCCGGAATGAACTATTCAGAGTCCAGACTGCTCGGAAGTATTGGTCACATCTGCAATGCTTAGTCGAACGTTTTACGAAATGCGCCGGATGATTATTCGAGCGCCCAGGGTTCCTCATCGGGCGGCTTGCCGACGCTATGCGGTCATCTTATGGCTGTATGGCCCGGCAGCGGGCCGTTAACACTGTCAGCGCCGCTAACGAAGATAGGAGAGTATGCACGGCCAGTTTCCAGGAATGTGCGTCGCCTCGACCCAGCTGCTCTTGTTGTGTTGTGCGTGGTCGCCTTTTGCGTTTGGTGTTCGCCTCTCGATCGACGCTGGAAGAGCCGCGTGCGCCGCTTCCCTCTTTCCTGGGTTGGCACCCAGGCGGCGCTTGACCTTACCCCTTCGGTGGCGGAGATGCGGAAGACTTCCTGATTGGGCTGTCCTGGATTCAACGGCTTTCGCCAACAGGGAATCTGGGGAAGACCAAGGCTTTATAACGCGAGCGCCGCAAAGCTTAACGAGACGCTACCGATAGTCATTCCAAAATCAGTTCCGCGGAAGCCCGCAAGGTGGCGGAAGGGTTAAGAAAGAAAAATTTACAGCCATTCGTTTGTAGCACGAAGCCACAAGGAAATCCCAACGGATTTCTCACAAAGAAAGCTTCTTAGTTGCCTAAAAGTTCGTACTGGTCCGGGGATTTCGTTGTTGCTTCGTGCTACAAACAAGTGGCTGTTAAACTCTCTTTCTTGCCTACAACCATGTGAATAACCGTTCTTGTTACCAGCCCCGGCTCCTGATCTCTACTTCTCCCTGATGCCTGGCTGGTTCCGGTCCTGTTGGCGACCCCGAACTAAGACAATACACGCTTTCTCACACGACGAAGCCACGGGGCTTCGTCGTGTGAGAAAGCGCAACAGGACCGGTATACTGAGACTATTTGCTTTCTGCGACGCCATCATTTTCTAGAGATTTCACGAGACAAGCGGCGCACGCGTGCGGCCATCTACGGTTCACAGCGGTTTGGCCTCCGTGATCGGTGCGTCGATCACGGAGGCAATGCAAAACCAGGTGATACATGCCTCCGATCCTGGAGGCAGTGAAAAAACACGTTTTCCACGTTTTCCAGTTCGGAAAAGGCATTCGGAAGGGGGCGGGGAAGGAACAATACATCGACTGAACAAAAAGAAGATTGCCTTCGTCTTCCAGTCGTCTTAGGCAAATGCATAAAGGGACCCTGCGAGTCTTTTTAGTACAGTGACCGCATCACGCCCTATCAGGAGTCGACCGTTGAGAGTGAATTACACTATTTTATAGCAAATACATCTTACTACTATTTTCGATGCGAAAGCTTCGTATTTATCTACGTTAGTATGATTATACTAATTCTGTTCAGCATGCTTTCAAACGGCCGAGAACGAGTCGGGAAACGTTGATTTATTAACGTAGGGATTAAAATATGCTGCAAAAATAAAGAAAAGACAACTCCGCACAACATACAATATATTTCATATCACCGTCCTGCATCCCCTTTTGACACATTCTCAACCTTTTTATTTCTTGTTTAAACTTTAACTACTTACGACACACTTACACGGCAGCTGCTGAAAGCTTGGATTTAATCAAAAGTTGTTGCCTGTAACGACCATTTATTTGATATGAATGACATCACACGTCGTTTTTCAGGCGTTTAAAACTCCGAACAAAGGAATTGAATCGAAGGAGCAGGCTTGGCAACCGAACACGTGCAGCACGCGGTGTACATATATTGCGCTTTAACGCAGACACGGTAGACGAAGTCTGAACGCTGAAATTAGTGATTGAAAACGGGCCGGAAAGTAATTTTGAGTGCGCCACGACCATAGAACAGTCGCGAAAAGAAATCGTCGCCATACATGCAAATGTACACATTGATGGCTAGCAGACGACACCAGGAGCAATCGACACTGAACGTGCTCCTGACGGCAGCTCCGCTCCATTTCGCTGGACATTTTGCTTGAACATTCAGTACAAATTGCTTTATGAACTTGCCCATTCATGTTTCAATAACTCGAGCAGGAGAGACTGGCCGGTAGCCTCGAGTAGCCTTCACGCAGCGAGCGCGCGCGCGAAGAGCGGCACCCGAGTCCCCTCTCTGACGTCACACGAGAGAGGGCACCACTCAAAGATCTCGAGGCCAATACTGTCATCGTATGCTGTCGTAGCTTGGCGTAACGCAGGCAAAACGACGAATAGCATAGCCATCTGTAGCATATTGAGCGCGCGCTTGCGCCAAGGAGAAGTCTACTTCCTTTTGTTCTTTGAGCGCCTTGATGATGACATTAAGTGTGAAGCACTTCAGTGGCCCGGGCTGTCGTATGCTGTCGTATGCTGTCCTCGTTTGGCGTAACGCAGGCAAAACCACGCATAAAAATAGAAAAAAATAGAGGAAGCAAGCGAGAAATAGAAAGAGAAAGAAAGAAAGGGAAGAAATAAATAGGAATAAAGAGGGAGAGAAACAGGAATAAAACAGGAAAAAAACGGAAAGAACAGAAAAAGAAAGACACGAGGAAAGAAAGAGAACACCGGAAAGAAACAAAGAAGGCTGCCCAGCTCCGCACTTCCTTCAGGCTTGGCACCAATACTGCGAAGCTGCGTTAATATTTTTTTTTTTGTCAACAAGTGCAACGGCTGCGGTCGTGGGTATCCAGACACTATTCTTGTGGCTCCTGTGGAGTGGCTGCTCCAGAAGGTAAAAAGCAAGGGCAGGAGAAAAGCAACACACGAAAGCGACACGAGGACCGAGGTGACACCTTAGATCCTCAAAATAGCGTATAACCTCAAAAAAAAAAAAAATATGACTAGGCACATTGCGCCGATCGTCTTTTGTGACGTACTGGCTGTATATTTCCCTGAATTTTCTCGTAATAAACCAGTTGGTAGTGAGCACCCGTCCTATCTTCTTTTTAACGCTCTACTTTTATTTTAAGACTTAGCACGCTTTTTGTACGTTTGAAATATTTCGTTGGCGTCCATTTCAATTAGCCGTATTTACAAGGCTTTGCATTTTGAAAGCTTGGGTATATTGCTCAGTTATGAGGGGTTTGGTATAAGATTTTAGTCAATGAAGTGTTCTCTGTCATTAAGAGATGTTTGTTATGGTAGTTTTTCCTGCGGTATTTTTATTTTCTTTGCCCATGCGCGAAACACATGAATTGTACAAGTGTGGCGTTTTTTTTTTCGAAATGGGCTAAATCCAGAAACCGAAACTAGCTCAAATATTGCTCCATTGGCAAGTACATTCTCTCAACTTTCCTCTAAAAGAGAGATCGGAACGAAATGAGTCAAATACCAACAGCTACGTGTGCTCACAGATCCCGTTTCAAAACGAAATTGAGCCAGATCCATGCGCTGTATGGATCGAAATGAGTCAAATCCAGTATGCCGATAGTAGAGCGCTTCGGCGATCACGTGATTCGGCGAACGTGGAAGCCTCCGTGTGATTTCCCGCCTAGCCTGACTACTCTGCCTGTTTTCTGGGTGTTTGCGCAAGTTTCTTTTTTTTTTTGCCCTTCCGGAGCTGGAATATCATGGATTCTGATGGAAGTGAAGAGATCGGCGAGAGATCGGTCCCGAGACGTCGACGACATCGTGAACAGAAGCAATGTCGACGCCGACGAAGCAAGAATGTGCCACTGCCCAAATTTCAATAAAGTTTTTTCAAGAATACCGCATTGAATTCCATGTCTCAATTCGAAATGAGCCAAATCCAAAGCTATCATGCTAATAATGATGAAATCCGCTGCATATTTTTTAATTGATTGTGGCCAGAAACTTCCCCTAGCCGAAATGTAAACATATCATAGAATAAGCTTTGACAGCGTTGTATTTAGTTTGCATAGCGAATTTTTGCCGTTTTCTCAAATTCTCTTTGGATGGATTTGACCCATTTCGAAAAAAAAAACGCCTCAAGTACTAGCGCTTCGGCTATAATTGCTCTAAAGCATGTAAATGTTAAGTCTGGTGTACTGGTGTTGGTGGTGGATCAAGTTCTTCTTAATATCTGCTTGTGGGCTTTTCTTGGCAAGTTTTCCTGCTGTATCACAAATTTGTTTTGTTTTATGCATGAACCATTGCTGCCTAAGACTTCGTTTGAGAGGGTGGAGTACTCTTGGAGTAAAACTAACTAACTGAATAAATAAATAAATAAAAGACCGCCTAATAATAAATTCTCTTCAGCTTTAGTTGGTTGGTTACTACCTACAAAAACTATCGCGCGGCAAAATCAAGGGCTGGCCTAAGCAAGTTCTTCCAGTCGTCTTTCGTTTTTCGCGCAGAGCTATCAGCGACGCTTAAGGAGAACAAGCTAACGTTTCTTCAAATGTTACATCACCGCAAAGTGGCGATAAGTAATGCATTATCAGATTCAGATCCAATAAGGAAATGATGGATCAGAGTATAGATGAGGCAAGCCATACTAAGTCAGGAAGCACAAATGAATTGTAGAAACAGAAATTAAGCGCCGAAGATTGAGATCCCAGGCTTGCGTAACTTTTTGTGCAAAACACAATTCTTAAAAGCGTCGGGCTATTCGCAAGCATAAACAACCATCGTCGATGCTTTCACCATTATCTTTATTTAACGAAGCGTCCCAAGTTAGGCGACGCGGACACGTACGCCTTTTACTATGTGCGTGTAAAAGGTAGCTTCACAGGACAAGCATAGGCCACCGCTACCCCCCCACCTCCATCTCCTCTCGGCGGAACGGCATCGACGCAACCGCAGAAGAAAGATGATGTTATCGTGAAACGCGAAACAGGCACGACAGCTTTGGCGTAGTATAGATTGGGCCTCCTTATCAGTATCACAATGAAGGCGTGCTCCCCCGTTTTCTCCGACGACCACCAGCGGACCAGCGGACGACCTCCATGCTATACCTTCTACAGAAATCGGGCTATCCGTAAGTGGACGTGGAAGAGACCTAATGGCGAAACTAAAAATGAAGTAGACTTCATAATGTGCGGCCACCCGGGCATTGTACAGGATGTAGAAGTAGTTAAGAAGATCCGATGCAGTGACCATAGAATGGTAAGATCTAGAATTCAACTTGACGTGAGGAAGGAACGGCAGAAACTGATACGCAAGAAGCCGATTAATGAACTAGCTCTGAGAGGGAAAGTACAGGAATTCAGAGTTTCACTTCAGAATAGGTACACGGCTTTAGCAGAGGAAACCGACCTTAGCGTTGACGCAATAAATGATAATCTGACTAGTATCATTAAGGAGTGTGCAGCGGAAGTCGGGGGTACAGTCGTTAGACAGGATACTGGTAAGCTATCCCAAGAGACGAAAAACCTCATTAAGAAACGTCAAGCTATGAAAGCCTCAAATGCAACAGACAAAATAGAGCTGGCGGAGCTTTCGAAGTTAATCAATAGGCGTAAAGTAGCCGACATAAGAAAGTATAATATGGAGAGAATTGAGCATGCTCTAAAGAACGGAAGAAGCCATGCTAATAATCAAGGCTAAATGGGCTGCCCCTTACTGGCCGTACTCACTTGGTTGATATTCATCTGTAGCTACCATGGTCTGAATAGCATACAAAGAGGACGACCAGCTGCAGAACGTCCCACGTCTACGAGCATAGCCAGTGGTCCCAGCGGTATGGTTTGTCCGCTTAGACCACGTGTATGCGCCGCACACCAGGCGTCGTTAATCATGGCTGCCTGCCAGCATGTGCTATGACCTGCCGAAATCCGGATAGCTGTCGCACGGGAGAATTCAGGCGTTAATCTATAACAAGCTCGGCTCGCCAAACCAGGCTCTAACATCTGCCGCAATCGATTTCACAAGGGACGTAGCGCACTTTAACGAAAAATGTTTGCACTGCTGGACAGCCGAGGGAGCCGCCAGAGCTCAGGGGGTCGTGGCCTATGCCTAAAGGTGGGAATATTCACCCAAATGCCCAAATAATCGACCGGACTTTTTGTAATAATGTTGCTGTTCCGTTCTGTTTCTTCTTGGAGCACGTGTTGTCCCCAAAGACTGGTCGTCCTGTCTTGCGTTACATTTTTTTAACGCTGCGTACTCGGTCCAGTACACGGACGCGTTGTCAGCATGACGTAACATTTCAAACAGGAAAGATCGGGGGTGCAGAGTTTTCAAGCGGAGAGAGAAACGCAAGCATGACCTGTTTTGTTTGGAATCAACATATGCGTCATAATGCCGAAGCGTTTTCCTTATGGTTTGGAGGAAAGCTCGTTTTCGGTCGCCGCACCCGCACAATCATACCGCACGACTAAAGACAACACCGAACAGAGGCAGTTACTCTAGAGGGCGTATTACTTGGTCTTGTTGATTTGGAAGTAGACTTCTTACATCAGCCATTCATTGGGAATAGAGGAAAGACAGCGAGATACGTATACATACTTTAATGATATGCGCTTAGTATCATGATATCGTATAGTAATAAAGACAGACATTCACAGCTGAATGTCCTGGTTCCTCAATGTGCGATTGGCGACTTGCTTCCTATGTTGATGTCGTTACGTTTGCTCTATTCGTGTCCTCCAATTGTGTACCGCGTTTTATGAGCGAACTCATGGAGCGAATAATCCTCGTGAATTTCGACACATGTATAAGAATCATTATCATCTGGCCAAAGAGTATCGAGTCAAACAAACACACGTGAACGCCCCTTCGCTACTATAGTTTCTTTGTACCATAGGTGAGTGTGCGGACGCCACTAACGATGCCACATAGTCGGCATGCCGGTGACGGTTGGCCTTGGCTGCAGCGCATTCCTCCTTTGTAACTTCCGGGTATCTATCTACGTGCTCAATGAGGACTGCCGAGAGCCGAAGAGATCGTGATTGGCGATATGGTTGGGGGGCATCAAAACGAAAGTTTTCGTAATACAGGTGTGTTTATACAGGGTGTCCCAAATATCACGCAGCACGATTTAAAAAAGAGGAACGTCGTTACGCGAAGCACACCTAGTGCATATTGTTGCCAGTATACTGTAGTAGCCACTACTAATTTTCCTCCTTAATGCTATTTAATTAATTAGTCCTAATTATGTTTCTAACTCGACAAATACTTCGATAATCATTAAAATGCCAATGAGGCATATGCAGGCATGCTCTAATGAGATCTAACTGCGCTATTTTCAACAACGTACTAATTTCGTGCTCGCTTTTTTTTGGCTCATAAAGCCCGCGAAATCTGAAAAATGACACGTGACTAGACTAGAGGCGCGCATTAGAGTTACTGTACATGCTACTTTAGGTAGCAGAGTTGCGCATAGGTCTGGCTAGCAACCACAGCTATGCGGTGAAGTCGCACTCCGTTTTTGCAGGCGACATGCCTACCGTGTCGCCGATTAACATATCTGGAGTATCGAATACCGGCAGTAAACATTCACTATCTATGACTAGTGTTAATTCAGTTCGCTGAGTGACGACGCCGAAAAATACAGAAATTGGCCCGAGCGTCAGCTTCTCAGCAATGCATGGTTGCTAGCGGCGTTTGGAAGACAGATGCGCAACCCTGCTACCTAAAGGCAGCATATACAGTAACTCTAGAGCGCATCAGAAAGCAGCGCCCTCAAACGGGATCACTGTGAGCTAGCAAGTAAAGACTACGCTCCCACCTTTTGCGGGTGGATGCGTAGTCACGTGCTATTTTCCATATTTAGCGTGCTTTCTTTATCAGCAGGACAAAATGAGCGCGTAATTAGTACGTTTCTGAAAATAGGGCATTTAGATGTCGTTTGAGCATGCGTACATATGCCTCATTGACATTTAATGGTTAGGTCAGTGCTTGTCGAGTTAGAAACATAATTGGGACTAATTAACTAAACTTCATTAACGAAAAAAAATAGTAGTGGCTACTACGGTATACTGAGAACCAACGTTTTTAGAACAATACAGTTTCGCAGCTTCGCTCGCGCGTCGGCACAGGCGGCCGACGCGTGAACTTACGGCGCTGCTGCTCCATTTTGTTTCACTTGCCGTGGCCCCCGGGATCGGATACGGCAACGCACCGTTGCCCAATCGCGGAGGCGACGCACCTGCCGCAACGATCTCAGACGCGCGAGGAGTAGCCGCTTGCGACGCGTTGCGCGTTTCTCTGTGCTCGCTTTCTCCGTACTCCGTGCGTGATTGTTTGCGAACGGTGATCGCTTGGGAAGCACTTCTTTCGATTTAGCACGTGTGAAAGGAACAAAGCTCAAGAATGCCATCTTGATGCTCGTGTTGCACGAGCGGTTACACCGGTCATCACTTCTCCGAATGAGGGCAGGGAGTTGGAAGACATTTTCTGAAAGCCTGTCCCACCAGAATCATCAAGACTAACTTCGCTACAAGTCGCCTAACCGAGCTCAGGGAATAAAGTCAGGTACCTTGATCAACCATAGTTCGCGTTGTACGCCTTTCTCAAGAAATCAGAATTAATTCGCCCGAAAATTAACAACGGTCCTCTGTTTTACGACTTGCTTAGTATGACAAATCTAAGTACATGAGCCATTTTCTGTACATGTCATTTTCTCATCCACAGAAAAAATGCGACCGCTTTAGTCGTGATCGATCCTACAACCTTCGGGTCAGCAGCCGAGCACCGTAACCACTGTTCCACCGCGGCGGCTATACACAGGTTGACGGCAATGGAATATTCGTGCGAGAGGACAGCTAGACGCGTGAGATTGTACCATTATTATAGGTCACGTTTGATTACTTTTTTATGCTTTTGGAGCTTAGCTTGCGAAAGAACCGCTTTTTAAAACAGTCGAGGTTATTGAAAAAGTTTAAATCTCGTAATCTCGGCTGTCACGGCCGCCGAAAGCTTCAGCGACGATAGGTCACATGGGTGTTGTAGCAGACGACGCGTGAGGCATGATGCAAGATGGAACTGCAGCGCCGCTAGTTCTTGCGTAGGCCGTCGCGTCCACTTCGGAGAACAAGCGTCTATGGGGAGCTGCGAAACTGACCTTGGTCTAGAAACGTTGCTGAGAACAATATGCACTAGGTGTGCTTCGCGGAACGTCTTTCCTCTTTTTTTTTTTTGAACCGTGCTGCGTGGTATTTGGGACACCCTGTACATAGGTTGCCCCACGTAACTTGACACATACTTTAAATATAAAAGACGCGTCGGAAGCCAATTGAGGCGAACGCATACTCTCCGCAGGCTACATATTATTTCCTCCTTGACTAACCCATTAATTATCCTTAATTGCCCAACATTTTAATTATTGGCTGGACACATAAATATGAATCGCATAGTTGTAGAGCACCTTCAGAAACCACCGATTGAATTGCTTCCTGTACGACACGGCTCACGTAGACTTTCTTTGCGCGTTGAAAGAAAGCCCGCGAAACATGAAAAAGCCATGTGACGCAGTACCCTTACTCTCGGCACCCTGACCCTTCTTCGGCTCCTTGACCGTCCTTCCAATTGCCCACATTCACGTAGACAGCATCAATATCCCCGTCATCCTCGGTGGTACAGTGGTTGCGCTTCTCGGCTGCTCACCCGAAAGTCGCGGGTTCGATCCCGGCCGCAGCGGTCGCATTTCGATGGAGGAGAAATGCTAGAGGCCCGTGTAGTGTGAGTCGTGAGGGCATGTTAAAGTACACCACACGGTCGGAATTTCCGGAGCCATCCACGACGGCGTGCCTCATAATCATATCGTGGCTTTGGCACGTAAAACACAGAGTAATATTACTGTATAGTAGCCCCCTTCCGCCAAGCAGGGAACGGTCAAGAGGCCGAGCTGCTGTTTCATATATAGATGTCAGTACTAATGCCAGTGCGGTACGCGCCTTTGTTTGCACACACACGCCGCTCGAGGCTGACCCGACTTGGTGTTATGCAGTCGACCCCGCGCAACCAGCCCTGTCTGTTGAAATCACCAGCATACGCGATGGCCTGCTCTCAATGCGGCCTTTTGCTGAAACCAACTCGTATGTCACGGTCTGTACTCACACAAATTCAGCATCGGCAATCCAAGACATTCTCAGCCTCAGTAACACACATTTGCCTAACCAATTTCGCACTGTTTCTCACCCGTGCTCAAATTTTCGTGAAGACACATCGCGACATCTGCTTCAGGTCGAAAAAGGCTCCGTCGCTCCACTGTGCCGCTTGGGTTCCCTGTGATTCAGTACTCAGCCTAAAAGGTTCAGTCGAAGAAAGGTGGTAGCGCCGCGGACCCTGCTTGTTGGGGTTGCACTTTTACGCCGGCTGTGACCTCCGGCTTCGTATTCGCTCTGCGACACCAGCATTGAAAACGTGGAAGTGACGCGGCTACCGTGTAACTGTCGCAAAGGTTATCGAGCCCGTATTTGCCACCTTCGCGCGCAAAGCCTTCTCTATCTAGTACGCCGTCTCGTCGCAGAAACCTCAATACATGTCGAATACCGCATATTTTTATCAGACTACGTGCACCAAGCAAACATGTTCCTGTATCTGTAGCCGTACATTTATTGTTTCTCAATACAGGCATTTGAAATAAAAAAAGAAACATGGCGGTCATGATGATAAGCCTCAAACATGCCACATGACCACAACATAGACAATGAACCGAAAATAATGTGGCTGGTTAAAAACGTCCCTGGAAGCAAGGACGTCGTCAATCCAAACAGCGCCACTAATGCCACAGCTATACGTAATTAATGCAGCATCTCAAAAGACTCACAGTCGCTATCTGCTTTATACAGCAGCACACTGCAAACGTACAGGGTAAAAGGCAATGATCATTTTGCTCGTGACATCATTTGTAGTTCTCTGATCTGAATTAATTGACTTCACAGTTCAAAAGCTGGCAGATCCTACGCACTGTGGGAATCGATGTAATGCGAAGCAGCCAGCAAAGAGCTGCGTTCATCGGCTTGTTTGTCTTTGAGCCAAATGAAATCATTCATGCCATGGCATCTAGTCCACCATATTTCGCATGTTTGCCATGCACGCATGCATGCACAATCTAATGTACACCATGCCAATGAAACGCATATTCTGATATATAAATGCATGACCTGTCGTTTATGTTCATCACGCACTCGTGTCATGCCATACCAAGTTTGGTATATATCCAGTTAACAAAACGGCCGGAAGCGCACCATGACAGTGGCATGTAAGTCATGCCATACATGACATGCATATCATGGTTTTTCGTGTTTCCACCTGTCAATAATGTTCATCATACAGTCACATCGCGCAATACCAGTTTTGGTGTATATCAAGCTAGCGAAACGGCCGTGAATGCACCATGAGCGTGGAATGCAAGTCATGGTTTTCATGTTACCACCTGTTATTCATATTCTTCATACAGTTACATCACGCAATACCAATTTTGGTGCATATCAATCTAGCGAAACGGCCACGAGTGTGCCTTGAGCATGGCATGTAAATCATGTCGTACATGTCATGCATGGCATGATTTTCATGTTGCCACCTTTCATTTGCGTTCGTCATACATTCGCGTCGCGCAATACCACTTTTGGTGTATATCAAGCTAGCAAAACGGCCGCGAATGCACCATGAGCGCGGCATGTAAATCATGACATATGACATCATGTCACGGTTTTCATATTACCACCTCTCACTTACGTTCGTCATACGGGTGTGTCGCGCAATACCAATTTTGGTGTATATCATGCAAGCGAAGCGGCCGCGAATGCACCATGAGCGTGGCATGTAAATCACGACATACATAACATGGATGTCATCGTTTTCATGCTACCACCTGTTATTCATGTTCTTCATACAGTCACATAGCACAATACCAATTTTGGTGTATATCAATCTAGCGAAACGACCGCGAGTGCACCATGAGCGCGGCATGTAAATCATGACATATGACATCATGTCACGGTTTTCATATTACCACCTCTCACTTACGTTCGTCATACGGGTGTGTCGCGCAATACCAATTTTGGTGTATATCATGCAAGCGAAGCGGCCGCGAATGCACCATGAGCGTGGCATGTAAATCACGACATACATAACATGGATGTCATCGTTTTCATGCTACCACCTGTTATTCATGTTCTTCATACAGTCACATAGCACAATACCACTTTTGGTGTATATCAAGCTAGCAAAACGGCCGCGAATGCACCATGAGCGTGACATGTTAATCATGTCATACATGACATGCATGTCATGATTTTCATGTTAGCACGTGTCAGTTATGTGCGCCATACAGAAATGTCTCGTCATACCAGTTTTCGTATATATCCTTTCATTTAAACGGCCGCGAGTGCCCCGAGACCATGTCATGTAAATCATGCTGCACATGACATGCGCGACATGATTTGCATGTTAGGACCTGTGATTATGTTCGTCATGAACTCTTGTCACGCCGTACCAATTTTGGTATATATGAAATTAACGGAACGGCTGCAAAAGCCCAAAGGCCGTGGAATGTAAATCATGCTGTTCATGACATGCATGTCATCATTTTCATGATATGACCTGTCATTTATGTTCGTCATAAGGCCATGTTATGCCACACCAATTTTGGTATACATCCAATTAACGAAACGGCCAGGAGAGCACAAAGTCGTAGGCGGCTAGATAGATAGATAGATACGCTCAAAGTCGCAGAAGTTCGCTAAGAAATGCTTCGTATTTAATAATCCTAAGACGGGACCTTTGAAACGAATCGCCGCTGGAGGTTGCCTCAAGAATCTTATTGCAGTCGAGTCAGGCGGGCATGTTCCTGGACGTTGTATTATTGAGTGACGGAAAAAAAAACTGTTACCGTTTTATACAGATGCTCGAAACTTGTTTCACTGACCACAACAGTACCACACTGGAACAAAACTTAACACGAATGAAAATAAACATGATGCCGCAAGGTTATACATGAGTCAACGTGAGCATTCGATAAGACGGCTGCAGATCAAGGCTTTGTAGAAGAATATATTTTAATTAGTTAGTCTATATCCCACTTGGACGGTTGAAGTCATTTCTGAACGCGCTAATTTTTATTTATTTATTTATTTATTTATTCACTAGCTTGTTCGTTTGTTTGTTTGTTTGTTTGTTTGTTTGTTTGTTTGTTTGTTTGTTTGTTTGTTTGTTTGTTTGTTTGTTTGTTTGTTTGTTTGTTTGTTTGTTTGTTTGTTTGTTTGTTTGTTTGTTTGTTCGGTTGTTTGTTCTTAAGTACTGCAATCACTTTTAGGGATTATCGCGAGTGGGTTACGATGTAACAATAACATAAACGTCTCAACCAAAGCGTGACAAGTGAAGAAGGCAAGTACATCAAGACACAAAAGTATTCGAAAAACAACTCAAAGCAAAACGAAGCACTTAAATTTCGCAGTACGAAGCTAATCAAGCGTGTCGTAGTTTGCAGAGCTTAGGTGTACACATTTATAGACTCTTATTGATGCTGGAAGGAAATGAACATAAAGATGGCTGTAAAACTTTAGTGTTTGTTAGTTCGTTCCAATCATTTTTAGTGCGCGGAAAGAATTAATATTTAAAGCAATTGTTACTGGTTTCATAGGTCGTTATTGTGAGCTCATGCTTTTGTCGTGTAGCTTATCCGGATGAAAATGCGAGAAGTTCTGTGAGGCCTATCTCGTAATATCCTGTTGTGAGCTGACAGAAATTTTAGTCTGTTTAAACGGTTCATTTCAGTTAGTGTTGGTAGACACGTTCATGCTGTAAGTTCTGTAACTGAGGTGCGTCCAAAGCTTCTGTAACTAAAACGAACGGCCTTTTTTGGTACCCTTGCCAACTTTTTGATATTGGTTTTGGTTAAAGGGTCCCAGATAATGGAGGCGTAATCCAAGGTCGGTATAATGATAGATTTATATGCGAGAACATGGACTGAAGGGGTTAAAAGTTTAAAGCTCTTCTGAGGAAGAAAAGCTTTCAGATTGCGCTGTTAGCTGCTGAGTCAATGTGTTTCGTCCAGTTAAGGTCATCTGTTATCCATTACCTGAGATTTGTAATGCCTGACTTCGGAAAGTTTGGTGTGGTTGGTGCAGTAGTCAAACTTCAATGGATTTTTATCAGTGATTTGCATAAACACTGTTTTTTCCGAAGTTAATGGCCATTTACGTATGGTCACACTAAGAAGCCACTCTTTGTAGAGCACTATTTGTTATGTGTTGGTCCGAGGGACAGCATATTTCTTTATAAAGGACACAGTCATCAGCGTAAAGTTTGATTTTGACAGAAATGTCATCACTAATATCATTAATAAACGGGAGGAAATGTAGTGGTTCTAGCGCGGATTCCTGGGAAACGCAAGAATCAACAGGCTGTGCGTTCGAGCAGTGGTCATCAAGGACAACAAATTGTTCACGATTTGTTAGGTAGGCTGAAAACCATTTAAATACTTGAGAATTTTTTATTATCTTATCTATCTTGTATATTAACTTTTTGTTGAAAACCTTGTGGAAAACAAAACATACGTGTCTAAAGTAACCTTACCTGAGGGGCGTAGCCAAAAATTTTTTTCGGGGGGCACCTCCTTGATCTGGAGTGGGGGTCGGGCAGGCAGATGTGCTTTAAAAGGGTATGGGTTTGAGCTTGTTGGTAAGGCATCATGGGTTCGAAACAGCGCGTAAAGTACGAGGACACAGAAAGAAACTGACAGAACCAGGCCCTAAACTACCAACAATGCTTTTTATTTGTGCGAACACGAATAAATAGGCTTTTCACATGAGAGGAGGGGGAGTGACATTGAAAAACGCATGCGCCCTACCCTATACAACGCATGAAATTAACGGTGCAGATAGCTAATCTCTTTGTCTGTTAACGCTATCGAAGGTGAACTGACACATGCTGGCCCGACGTCATAAATTTCGTAGGCTTCATAGATTTCTCTGGCTCGGGAATCTCGGTAACTGCGAATGACTGCGTTCGAAGCATTGTTGGTAGTTCAGCGCCTGGTCCTGTCTGTCTCTTTCTGTGCCTCGTACTTTACGCGCTGTTTCGAACCCATGAAGCAGATGTCATCGAGTGTCATCTTGAGCTCTGTATGCCATGGCAAAAAAAAAAATTCGGAGGCAAGGGGGCACGGTCCCGGCGCCCCCCCCTCCCCTCCCACGCTCTGGCTACGCCACTGCCTTACATTACTGAATCGAACTGAGGCTTTATGCACGTCCTTGGAACGACTTTCAAACGAGAACCCATAGGAAACACCAGGCACAATCGCGCACACACATTCTGCTAAGTTATTCTTGTATCAAAGGTGAGTTCAGCAGAGCGATGTATCGCTCCACTTGGTCACGCTTTGGTTGAGAGGAAGCGAGATCGCAGAATATCGCCACGCACGCCACGTACAGTGGAGTGCACTCTTAGGGTGAACACGGCTGAGCGTGTCTGCGCTCCGCCGAGCGCCATTGCAGCTGGCGCGGTCGTGCACCGAAGCTTAGCGGCGCATGCGCAGAGAGACCAACGGGTGATACTTCGCGTCGTCTGCTAAGCGCTGGAGTTCGCCGCTACGATGTAGCCGCCATGGCCGTGGCGCCGCTCTTGCTTGGCTGTAGTAAAGCAATAGCAGCGTGCTCGCGTGCGCTTGCACCGCTTTGATTGGACGCGCGGCCGTGCCGGATGCAATGGCGCTCCTCGGAGTGCGGCCACCCTGAGCCACTGTACTTGAAGTCGACGGACGACGTAGGAGCGAAGAAAAGTTACTGTGTTTGGGGCGAAATGGTGCCCCCGTAATGAAAAACAAAGACACTTCCCTGGTTTCGCCGCAAGCGTGCCTGTAGTGGCGAGTGACCGTCTACCAGAAGAAATGATCCCCGTTTAGTGTATACCCGTAACTCGTTTTTAAGATCGTGGCATGAGGCCAGTTACCGCCCACCTACCGTCTGTCACGGAATTCGAAGACACGTGCACGTCATCATTTAAGGCAGCTACCCTGAGCGCGTATGGAAAAGAGAAAGAAAAGTGACAGCCCCTATCGCGCGATAAACCGCTTAAGGATACGCACGTGTTAATATAAGATGATCGCGTTAGCCCTGTTTTATCCACGGCCTCCTACGTGGCGTGGTGGTTCAGCGACTAAAGTGTTCCGCTGCTACGTTCGAGGGTGCGAGTTCGATTCCCGGCAATGAAGACCGCATTTCGAGAGAGGCAAAATAAAAAAGCCCGGCGCATTTAGGCTTAGCCCTTTGAAACGCTACGGGCACAACTGTGTGCACCGCTTGTTTTTGTTAGCTGTATCTACTAGCGGCTAAGAAAGGGCCAGGTACATTGAGCTTTGGATGAATTGAACCTCCTGCATTATAAATTTAAGTTCATTTAACTTGTTTTGCAGTGTACTGTCGCATACGATTACTTTGCCGAAGGCACTACCACGATCGACGAGTCCTTCGACGTGCCGCTTCTCGCGAGCCACATCTAAAGTGTAAATTTTTTTGCTCAAAATTGACATAACCGAGAATGAATTTGCGCTATATTTCTAGCCTAAGATTTGATTCTACTTATGCAAAAACAAGGCATGAATGACTTCACAATAAATAGATATCTCATTACAATTTAATTGGGCATAATTACTATAACAGGCATAAATTAGCGTATTGTGACATTATTTTTGTTGCAATAGACTATCGAGGGCCTTGGAATAACGTTGTATCAGTTTGACGCATTGACAGACAGTTCTTGTGGCGTTCGAAAGGGTTAAATGCACGGCAGAGGAATTCCATGTTGTCCACATTAATTCGGAGTCCCCGGCCGCTGATGCGTGCCCCATAGTGGTACTCTGGTTTTGCACGTCAATCAAATCTTATTCATGTAATTTTAATTTAATCGTCCAGGGCCTTCCACTTCAGCGGGGTGTTAAAAATCAGCGGAAGAAACGCCGTTCCTAAGGACTGTTTATATCGTCACTCGCTTTAAAACCATAAAGTCATCCAGCAACTCTTTGTCTTATGAATGCGTGTCATAATTGGTATTGCCGTTCGGTTCTCAGTAAGTGAAGTAGGTAAAAAAAGATTGTGAGCCATTCTGAAGGCGGATGGCCAGGGAAGCTGTTCGGCACACGGCACAGAGGTGACGTATGATTTTGAACAAAGGTACGGGCTCATTGGCTTGATCAGTGGTGATTAATTATCTTGGAGAGAAGAGATAGTTTAAACCAACGTGCGCAGCAGGCGTCCGCACATCTGCAAGCCCCGCCGACCGAGAGACGAAGGCCCGCCACAACACCGTACACGCAATTTCGGGCTGCCGATTCGCAAGCGCATCGCGTTTTCTTGTAGCCCGCTCGTGCCGACAGGATCATCCGCTTAGAGTGCGCCAGGCCACGAACCTTCGCGAGCGAGGACACACGTGAGATGAAAAACCCCTCTCTATCGCCGCCGAATAAGCCCTCTGATAGATGGAGGAGGAGAAGTAGTGAACGTTATTGACACGAAGTGAGAGTGGAAATGGGGGAGCCAGGCTGGACGGGGGGGGGGGGGGGGCTAGATTTCGCTACAAGCGTGGGAGACGTCATTAAGGAGCACAAACTCGCATATACAGACCAGGCTGGAGGACTGGTCTGCTAGAGTCGCGCCCCCCTCTGACATGCGACTGATCCAGCATAGACGACTACCACCACCTCGCGGAGACGGGAGAAACTAGCTTTTGGTTGGCGCACAGGACAAAATGCACAAAGCCTTAACCATTTGCAGTCTCGCTCTAAAAGAAAAGCTTTAATTACAACGGCAAGTTCAACGCAACATCTGATGTCTGACATGAAAATTTATTGCTGAATTCCATGCCACAGCTATTCGTTCTCTTTAGGGAAAAAAAAACCCATTTAAGTCTTTTTCTGCGCCAGATCACTTCAATGGCGCAAGTGCTCAAGTAACAAGAACGCGTAAAACTAGAATAATGAGAAATCGCATGGTGTTGGCTTCCCTATATTTTGAACACAACTGCGAATATCATGTGTGTTGGCGAGGATACGTATACGAAGACACGGCTTCAAACATTGATCTTATGGAACTTGCTAAGCGAGTTAGTCTCTATGCTATGACTCCCCCCACCCCACCACTACGCACGCCTAGTTTCAGCGCGCGGGTACGATGGGTTTATTGCCCGAGATACATGTAACTGTTTCCGTATTCTCCGGTGTTGTGCTTGAAATATTGTACTCCTAGGACACCTCGTTTGCGGATTCACAAAGAAATGCGTGTTTCGTAAACTCTTGAACTTGTATCGTTATATATTTCTGTGATGCTCGCAGCGTTCTTCGCACAATTACGTACGAGCGACATGTCTACCGTCGTCACTTTTGAAGTACGACGCCGTTCGGGTTTCTGTGACCGTAGCTTGCACAGGGACCAGTCGACGCAGTGTTTTGTACTCACATGAAAAGCAACGGAATACTCCGCAAAAGAAACGTTTTATTAGGCGTACTACAAGTCAGAGAACGGAACGCTACTTATCCAAAGGATCGCTGTATAAACTAGACGCTGCTACAAAATGAAATGAAGCAAAATTCATCATCCCGAGGAAGAAGTCTACAAAAAAAACATGGTTGATCCCTCCGACATAGGAATCGGAATAACACGAAAGTAAAACGTGCCCTTATAGAAGTAACTGAATCTTTACTGTACTTTGATATAAGATAGTTTGCACAATGTATATTGATGTCTGGCAGGTATAGCACCGTTTAACGTGGATGCACCCACTTTGTTGCTTGGTGGTACATCTCCATGCCGACGACCAACGTCCATGTTAAATGATTACACAAAACCTTGTGTTAGCTGCAGTAGTTGGCGGTGAAAACGAGTTGTGATAGCTAGAAGAGCGTCGCATATTGGACGCAGAACTTGGTCGCCATCCTGCGGCATGTTAAAGTGTGATTGAACATCACGGCCGCAAGGGAAACGCAAAGCGCGTCGTGCCGCCCCGGAGCCCGGCCGCAATTTTTCTCGGGGCGAGCGCGTAGGCGGGGAACGCCGTGTTACAGCCAGGTGAGGCAGGCGCGCGTCGCAGAGCTATTTTAGATGCGAAGTATCTTAAGGCGGAGCTCAATCCGGTGGTGGTGGTGTGCGGCGTGACCACCCTTACTGCGCATGCGCATACCCTCTCCACACACCTCCTCTCCACTTACCCTCTCCCCTCTCCTCTCCACTTTCCCTCCCCTTTCCCTCTCCCCTCCCCCTCTCCCCTCCCCTTTCCACTCTTCCTCTGAAACGGGGGCTAGACATGCCGAAATTCTCTCCTGCGCAACGCCGCGATGAGCTCGAGCGCATGCGCGTCCCCTCCGCTTCTCTCTCCTCTCCCACGCTGCCCCCCTCTCGCCCGCCTGTCGACCGCGTTCCCCGCTCACCCTGCGAAAATTAACGGCCAGGCTAGATGGAAGATACGACGCGCGTAGCGTCCCTCTTCGCGTTCCACGACGCGAGGTCGGTAGCATGCCCAACGAACGCCAACGGAACGCGATCGTGCAAGTGCTCCGGCTTCGCATCGCCTCATGGTCCCCTTTAGCGGGAGATGGTGTAATTTTTTTGGTTTGATTAGCGTGATGCTATGAGCGAGGCCGATGCTTTTACAACGCTTGCGTTAAGGTCGCCACCTCGCGGTGTGCTAAGGCATTGACAAAATTGCACTTCTATTGAAAACGCGCCGAATGGGACGAACGTGTAACGCGTTGCAGGTACTAATCGCGGAAGCCACAGTAATGATGAATTACTTTACTTTGCCGCTCCCAAAGGGCAACACCACCCCGACGACCGGGAGAGTGGTAGATATAAAAGGCGCGTTTGTGAAGCGTCCAGAGTCTGTGACCGTGGGGCAGTGGATAGCGCGCCCGGCATCTGATGTTGCGGACCGAGCGGTCGTGGGTTCGATGCCCGTTGACGGAACTTTTTTTCTTTGCCATCTGATCGCGTACATTTTTTCGACGTCATTTCCGTGACGGAAATACGTCACTGAAGTCTTGGTGGACCCCGGCATAAAACACTTTCGTGTTAAAAGGTTGTAGCACCAGAAAAGTCGGCTATGTTTGTATTACCAAGCAAACTGCCATAGCGAATGCAAGCATGACATGCAATCCCGCTCACAAATCTCTGAGAGTCGAAATTTGTGCCCGCAAAAACCCCTTTGTCACGCACCACATTTGCAGCAACTAGAACGCAGGCAAACAGTAGAAACGCTTATGGCAGGAACATTCTTTTATATGCATTGAAGGCATGCACGTCACAGATGTGTAAGCAACGATGTGTACTCACACTGACATCACAGAAGCGCTAATAAATAAATAAACTTCTCTCGAAGACGCCCACACTTAGGACAAGACAATGAACACCACACACAAGAAGCTATAGAAAGTTTGCACTTTTTCCCAGTTAGTCGCATATTGCAGCAGAATACAAGAGTCAACGAGGGCCATTAATTAAAGAAAAGTACTACCACAAGTGAAGAAAATATAGTGGGCGGCCGCGCACATTTTTGTGTGTTGCGTAACACAAACATGACAAAAACACAGAACCCGTTTAGAATTAGTGCCTAAGTCTTACAAGCACAGAAAGAACAATGAACAAGCAACGCTCATGTTAATATGTCAGGCACTAACAGCTTAATGGCACGTGCCAACTTGAAAAAGCGATTGCATATATTGGTCTCTTAAGCCTACTCCGATGTGACAGCTCTTCGCAGCACATTGTTCAAAAGCACTCGCCATTCTAATAATGCGCCAGCCTCTTACATTTACAGCAATACGAAAACGCAGCGAATATGTTTTCACAAAACTACAAAGGTTTCAATCTCACACAACTCGAGGTTGCTTCCTTCAGAAAATGAAGTGTCGTTCCCATTCAGACGCAGAACGGAGCCGTCACAACGCAGTGTCGTTCACTGAAGAAAAGATAGCCCGATCATTAAAAGCTATACCTGAGTCGAGTGGCGTTAAAGCTTTCCGTTTCTATTTGGCCGTGTAATATGTGTCGAAAATAAACGCTGCTGTAAGCAGGTGAGACACCGAAGTACCGAGAGGTTACTTCAGTGACCAACTTTCCAACCTTACACGAGCATTAATTAGCCAGGGATGGACTCGGTACCACCGGATTCCCTGCCATCTCAGCTGAATGGCGACACATCGGTACCGGTTGCATCGAGTACCTGGAGCACGCTGAGCTACAGGCGAACGCTCTTTAGGCACAACCTCATGGAAGCACGAACCTGAACGTCATTCACTAGACAGCACCCTTTAAAACACACCTTGCTCTTGCAGGTGACGTTGATGAACCCAGAAACGGATGCAGTACGTTTCAATTTCTTCGGATATCTCGAGCTCAAGTCGGCGGCAGTGCAAAATTCGACTCGGCGGGTTTTCATATGGAATGCAACGCTTTCTGCATCGTCCCGTTGCAGGGCAAAGTGGCAGATAAGGCTACCACACTTTCCTTTTTCTGTTTCGTCACCATCGCTTCTGTATCTACAGTAACTTTTTACGACATATCCCGCCAAGCCGTTTTGTCAAAGTGTTAGCTTATTGCTCAGGCGCGGAAGACTCCACGGGGGCGTCGGCCGAGCCCCCGGACTTGGTTCCGGGTTCGTTCGTCTTGATCATGGCCCGGAAACCCATGGCGTCCGCGACGTACTCGACAAGGCGGAAGAGGCCGTCCTTGTCCGTGTAGCCGTACGAGCCGCGAACGGTGCCCGAACCGTCGCTGGACTGCTGGTGCATCTGCGTGTTGCCTTCTTCGTCCGTCACGTCGTACTTGAACTCGTACGGCTCGGGCGGAGAGTTGTCGTAGTCCTGCAAATCAAAACAGAACGAGCGTTGCAGTATGGGCTTGTCGGCAAGATATCGTATGAGGCACAGTAAATTAGCAAGCGCAAATGAGAATGCGAGGAAGGCATAAAAGCTTGGTGAGTGCTCTTCTTCACTTTATCGTGCTTGCGTTTTCCTTCTATGTCTTATACTATTTCACGTGACGGTGTCGCTAGGAAAAACCAGCTTGCTGGTGCTTGAGGGTACACTGCAGCTAACCTGGACAGATATCCCAGAATAGTGACGACCCCGATGATCAGGGCCGGCCGGTATTGAGGGCTGCACATGCAGCAAGAGCTCGAGACATCTTGGGCTGAACGCTATTCCCCATTGCTTTGTTATACCATGCACAGGTTTATTTATTAATTCGCTCAGCAATACGAAGGTGAAATGAAAGCGGAATGCTATGCCGTTTTGTCAAAATAGAGCTACCATCTAGTCCATTGTTCATTAAGTGACTTCTGGGCAAACCGATGTGTATACAGGCATACGACTATACGTTGCGTCCGTACATTATATCTGACCTAAGACAGGCGAAGATCTGGGGCCGAATTCACTAAGATTTTATATCACAAGAAATATTTGCTGTTTGCCTGCCAGCTTCATGATGATATATACCTAGCATTAGGATTGATTGCAGTTTTCTCACACAAAAAATTCTTGTGCAAGGCGTGTCTTTTTTTCTTTCTTTTTTTAGGGGGGGGTGCAGACCCGCTAATCCTCACGCAACACTATTTTTGATATGTCAAGTGGAAAACTGCTGCATACCTTGCGAATATTTTCTATTGCGCATGAAGTGTCTTTTATACGCAATATAAAAGATATATTTTGATATCCCTTCCGGAAATATGAACTCCTAGAAAAGAACGCAAGCATATACAAGAACACACAGAGACGTGTAGCATTACTCACGCCTTAAATTTAAGGACTCGGTCAGGTAACGTCGGAAATGCTGGAGCAAAAAAAAACAACCCGAAAAAAAAACTAAGAACACACGTGCACTCGTTTCGAGAACTCTCTAAAACTAAAGCGAAACGTGAACAAAGACTAAGAGCTCTTTTGTGTACAAAAGGCAAGGCAATAAAGACCTACTGAAGACAAATTGGGTGACCGTAATTCACCGCGACGGCCGCCGTCGTTTATTAAGACAAAGAATGCACAGTTCTGACATTTGTTTCGCAGAGGCAAAAGAACTCAGCGACGCCACAGAATTGTCATCCTGACAGCTCATACCTGTGTACAGTTAAGTGCACGTGTGATGGCCGTCAGCTGTAGCAACACGCGGCATACCCCGAAGAAACAACAGCCATCGTTTCGAAATAATTTCATCCCAGCAAGGCCCGATATCACCGCTCACAACTTCCTCTTGCGAGCATTCGACGCTTTTGGTGGTAGGCGCGAGAATAAAGCACTGATGTTACTAAAACGAAATGTACATTACAAGGAGACGGCCCGAAGAAGTTTCATCGGCATGTGTGGTAAGAAGTGCAAAATAATAATATTACCATAACTATATCTATACAGAAAGCAGGTCTCTGTATCACTTTAGAACCAACATTGGCAGAAAATGGAAATGTTCACTAATTTACTTTGAATGTGTGTCCACTTCTTTGTAAACAGAAAAAAAAAACCTGTTTCTTTCATAATTTATCAAGGCAACGCTTTCTAACTCCACTTCGTTGAAGTAGCTACAGATGTTCTCCTTACTCGCGCCTTCCAAGTCAGAATTTTCGTTTTTACTGCTCTGAGAATTTTCTTGCAGGCAGTCGGCTAAAACAACTTAGTAGGCGCTGCTCTTTACGATATGCTTGCCTAATTTCGCGCATTCCATGCGTCGCTCATGAATGAGTACATTTTTTCCTTCCTTTTGAGAGGATGACTCGTGGTAAGCAGGTAATTGGCGAAAGAAGAATGTAGGCTACAATTTAATGTGTGGAAGTGCGTCATAAAGTGTCTTCAGTTTCTAAATGACTGTGCACTATTACCCCTATGTTGACAATGTTGACAGGTACAGTTGTCGTCATCTGTCTTACCTGCTGTGCGTATGCCACCGCCAGAACGGCTAGAAGAAACAGTTTCACCATGGGGCCCTGAAAGAAAAGATTAGGTGTGAGGCAAAGGAATATGACGAGGCATGTGTCGGGAGACCTACACATGCTTCGCGGCTTGCTTCCCTGTCAAGCGAGCAAGCCTTACAGAAAAGCAAGTCGCGGCGAATATAAAACTGCAAAAAATGTACATAAATATATAAAATATATAAATTTTGCCAGACGAACAAGCCTGACTGAGATGCGAACGGGCGCTGCCAGCGCCTCCTACTGGTATAAACATCACAAGCCCATGTAATAAGGACATTTTAAGAACTTGCATGAATTTCGACTGCATGCCTGGTAGTACGGTATTTCCTCCAGTAAGCACACGTTCACGCTCCTTGCTTAGAAGACGAAAGAAGAGAATGCAAAATATTTCGGATTAAGTTAGCTTGAATAATATGGGGCTCGATGCGTCTCTTAGCGCTAGCGCTAGCGCTATCTTGCGCGCACTCAGTCTCGACAATAGGCAACGGTGGTTGCAGTTACACAACGCGTATGCGTGTATGTACGTACATATATGAAAAAGGATCGTTGTTTCAGGAGACCTATACATGCCTTCAGCCAGGGCTGCTGTTGTTTTGGAATGTCAAACTCCACAGAACAACTCGGAAGCCTCGTTGCCATTCGAAGTACACAAACAGGTAGTTCGTCCGCAGAAGTCCTAACCCCGAAACCATTCGAATTTGTGATAGGTGTACGGTTTCGTCGGATGATTAAGTGGCAATAGTGCGATTCGGACGTAGAGTCAGTAAATGCTGATGAAACAAAGATCTGGCGACACTAGCGCCTGCTTGAGTTTGATGGAAGTTCCTGAAGCGCGGATGTGAACGGTTGGCGAATTTTCAACTGCTCGTAGCTGAATCGTGCCAATAGAGCGTCATTGAAGTGAGGTAGTTTTACGCTACCGCTTTATATGGTCTAAGGCCGAAAGGGAGAGATCACGTTTATAAAGCGACTTAGCGTAGAAGCTTGGGCGTGTTGGTAAAACATTGAAAGGAACACAGCGGAATAGAAGACAGGGACAAAGTAAACATCATGTGAAAATGATTGCGTAATTTTTGCTGGTTGGGGTCCATATCGGTGGCATATGTATAAGTTCATCCTTCCAGTACTACGAATGAATGTGCTGTAAGTAAGTGCGGTGTCTGTGTCACCCTTCTTTGTCCCCATGCGCTGTTGGGCTGCGTTCGCTCCACTATTAACTCGACAGCCTTAAAGAGCTCGCTTCGCATAAATTCCGGCGTCGGCTTCGGCATCGTTGGTTGTGAACAAAAAATCAGTGTTGTCCGTGACCGAAAATTTGCGATAGATGCAAATTAATTAACCGGGCCTTCTGCGCGGCACGCAGGTGTTCGACCACCAAGCAATATCATTGCTTGGAACTGCTTCCGAAAGAAAACCAATGCGAATGTCTTACGATGCGAGAAGTCTCCTTAACGTATGTAACGTTGCGTGGCAGAAGCGTAGAATAGCACTAGATGTCAAGATATGTAGATTGCACAACGAGCAAGGGGTTTAAAAGCCCACCCATTACAAAGCGCGCAGATATATTTAATCATCATCAGCAGCAACAAAAGCATCAACAAAGTGAGCAGCTGCGTAGGTTCGCGTGTTATCTTACGGGTGCATAGTGGGTTCTCGGCTGATTCGCAAAAGGAAGAATCATGGCGTAGTGGGCACTTAGCAACTGTACAACTGAAATGATGTGCAAGAGCTACACTCTGCCGCTTCCGACTTTTTTTTTCTTTCCAGGCAGAAATTACCAACAGCGCCACCGCTGGATATGACGTCAACACTAACCCTTTAAAACTAACACGCCAGGGATGACAAGGCGCCTTTGACAAAGATAGGTCCACCTATCGAAACGTCGGCCAGCCTGCTCTAAGGCACTTTCTCCTGTTTCAAACCTATCCTGTGTATCCATCTGTCGGCTCCCATTTTGGCCTTGTACATGCGGTAGGCATTCTCAAATAGCTTTAAATGGCTAATGTTACGCGTACAGACGTTCCTTTCCTTGGGGCATGGCTGGGCTGTCCAACGAGAAACGAAGCGAGGCTACCGATTGAGAAGGCGATGAGAACGGGACCCGATTGCGCTACCGCGTTCTACTCTTGAGGCGAAGCTCAAGCGTCCTCCAGCTTTTTATAGAAAGGGCTTACGTCCCAGCCATCGTCACTGGTAGAAAGTTTGGTGTTGCTTTGGCGCCGGCATAAATCCTGAACAGCCGCCAGATCATGCATAAAGACACGTCAAGTAATATTGATAAAACAAATTTTGCTAACGCTCGCCTAATATGAATGCACCAACGGGTATTTCCCAAACCAGCGATCGAAATTAAAACGGAGGCTCCACGACGGAAAGCAGAAATCGCTGGGCCACTAAACTGGGTGATGACTATAAGAAACATTTCTCTGAAGATGACAGTAAAGTGGGCTATAGCGAAAACGCAATCTTCGTGATGGACTTCTGTCATAGGAAGAAACTGGTGTCGCTCGTTTGTGTTACGATACTGTAAGAAGACATAAATCGCTCGAGCTTTTTTCATCCCCTGTAAAACGCATACGCGTTAAAATACATTTTCTATGATTATCGTGGCATCTGAAGTTACGAGTGTCATTATCCTTGCGTAAGAAACTGGACGGGAAAAGAACGAGAAATACTGCGTGATTTGCAAACTTTTTTGTACAACGCAGCATCCGAGCGCTAGACGTTGGTCGATATCTCGATTTTCCTTTTTTTCTTTTTGCGATAGCAAATATATAGACACTTTCGGCGGGTTTTTGCCGTCGCCGTGACGCTCCGTGTAATGTCGAAATCAATACGGTCACTGCATTAGAATGGAAAGTTGGGCTAGTCGGAATACTCGCATGATTGATGCAGCACTAAAACACGAAGGCGTAGAACTGAGGGCACAGGACAAGCGCTGTCCTGTGCCCTCAGTTCTACGTCTTCGTGTTTTAGCGCTGCATCAATCAATCATGCTATAACATCACCCCGCGCATCGTATGTTCTACGCGCTATAGTAGGAGCGCGAGCGCTGGAGACGAGCGCGGCTGAAGCAGAGATCAAAAGAGCCGGTCTTCTCTGCTGCACGAGGGGCACATGCGATAAAATCGCCCCGCATACGAGGCCTGGCGTCGATAGCTCTTGAAGCAGAGAGGAAACGCCGTGCCCGTCTTTCGTCGGGCGAAGGAGCGTGAAGAGGCGCCGCGGGGGAAGGGGGTGGTGGTAAGGGTACTGCGTCGCTCGAGCGGCAACTGCGACCTTTCATCAAAAGTGTGTGGTCATGAGAGCTGGCGTGCGCGTTATCTCGATAACTGGACGGCTCGTATATGTTACGTGGTGTGCTCCCAGCGCTTACTTTGTGTTGAGACGACAAACAGCACGAAAACCGCTCCGCTCCCTGGAGCGGTCGCACTCGCTTTAATCAGCGTTTTCTAGAGTTAGCGAAATCGGATTAGAATGAGTTAGCTGCTAGCCTTCCTTCGTGTAAAGTTCCAATTTGTATCTATCACCATCAATTGCTTCGCCGAAACTGTGATTTTTGTCTTTGAACCATTGTTTTAACGGCTAAGCACTTTTGTAATCCCATGGTCTCATTCTACTAACGCGTTGGAAGCCAGGAAAGATAAACGTCACTGCGTTATCTGATTGGTTATTTCTCAATTTTCCATGGTTCCTGTTATAGTTTTCGCGTGCATCATCGTGCTTACTTGACTGTCGCTCTAGCGTTGCTGATGTTGTCGTATTCGAAAACTCTAAAATCCAAAGAATGATGCTCTCACTATCAAGTGTTAAGTTAGTTCGAGTTGTGCTTTAACTTACCTGAACTCACATGTACTTTTGTTTTCATTCGCTCCACCGGTCTAAAAGCAATTCTAACACTTCTCAGAAGTCTCACCTTTGTTCTACAAAAAATATTATAGAAAAGCTTGAGTTTGAGAGCAAACAGCTCACTGTTTCTCCAAAATTTCAGAAAAATCTCGAAATTACCCATAAGTACACTTCCATGAGGCAGGAGTCAGATGATGTGTTCAACGTTAAATTGATACGGGGAAGAAACTTCGACATTGTCGACCTCCGTATTGACTTGATGCGAAAAGAAAATGCGAATCAAGAATAAAATACGCCCCCCGCGATGGTACTGTGGTTACGGTCCTCGGCTGCTGACTCGAAGGTCGCTGGTTCAATCCCGGCCGCGGCGGTCTCAATTCTATGGAGGCGAAATGCTTCAGGCGCATGTACTGTGCAATGACGCTGCACGTTAAAGAGCACCGGATCGTCGACATTTGCGCAGCCCTCCACTATGACACGCCTCATAATCATATCGGAGTTTTAGCAACTGAAATCCCAGATAGTATTATTAAGAATAAAATATAACATGCATATAATACGCAGAAATAAAGAGTTGGATCCTGAGAAATCTCATAGTTTGTACTTGGAGCTAAGAGAAGCAGCACTATTTCATTCATCGAAGACTGGAAAGATTGTCTGGCTCGTCGCGAAAATTTTGGTACCGCACCATTCATATTTGGCCTCCAAAAGTACTGTCATCGGTAAAGAGAGAGAAAAATGTTTTAATAAAAAGCTGCACATATTCGCCTGGCTATTCACCTGACATGCTACTCCAAGTGCTGGGTGATGATTATGATATATACACTGATAACTTCATAACACATACAGCCACACAAACACACACACATAGCCTACACTGATTACAAAGTTTTGTTCAGGCTCGTGGCCCTCAAGAAAGTCAACAGCGCTTTCGTGGCGCGTAATGCACACGTGCTGCTTTGTCATGGACCCAGAAAAAAAACACTACCATTTGCACCTGCCACTGAGTCAAACACCTAATATGAGAAGTTGGAGTAGTTGTCCTTATTGTACAGATGAGCAACGAACGTTTATAGTTCGCTTAGATAGTTTTACGACGTAGAGACGCCGCCGATGTATCATGCTCGTCGCTAAACATGATGATCAGAGGGTTGAGCAACCTTGGAAGGCCTTGAAAAGCCCTTACGGCGATGCACCATGCCAAGATTGCGAAAGAACGGTGTCAGCGTTGCATTCTTGCCTTCATATTTTGTTCATCTTCAAGGTAAACCGGAGTGTAGCGATTATCAGTCAACGTGTAACTTATCGTTGTTAATGTAATAACATTGTACTCTGTACGAGATCTACGTTGGTGATAAGCCATGTCAATGGTCAGTTCACAGCAAGTGCTCGGAGTTCAGCTTATTGATATGATGCACGCAGTCTTCTTGATCAGATACATTTAGGTCAGACAAGCGAATGTCAGCTGCTTTGGTATATACAATGTGCTATGTGGCAGTCTGGTAAAAAATTATAGCTTTCATTCTATTACATGTACCATTCGGTAACAGAGTAGAGCCGCCGAAAAGCTGCACGCAAATTTCGAGACATGGTAATGTAGTATTCAGGCTGGTCTCAAGCACAAGCACCAGGAGTCGTGCACCAATTAGACGCGCAGTAAACAGTAAGCTAAAGCATTGACTCAAGTTGGGTTTTGTTCTTACAGTTCAGTTTGGGGACACTCTTCCTATTTTGGTAATTAAAAAGGACGGGGGGGGGGTGACAACTTGTGAATCAGGCGTATTGTGAATCAGGCGTAGGTGTGGCCCGCTTGCTTCCCATTCATATCGCTATTGCACACTCACAAGTATCTCATTCTTTTGCGTAAAGGTAAGGTATTTCAGCGAAATTAACCACGTTGCCGTGGTACGCACGTAAATGCTGTTTTAGCCGAACAATTTAACATTAATAAGGATAACGCACGGCTCCATTCGCACATTGAAAAATGCGCGAATGCCACTGACAAACAATTATGTTCGCCCACCTTCATTATATTTGAGTGAACTAAACAAACGAAAATTTAACCGTTCCAGAGGACTGGACGGGTTCCAACATCTTCATACGTAAACCTAATTTCGATATGCTCAGCCTCGAGTGAAAAGGAGTACGCAGCATGGTGGACGTTACTCATCGCTCACATTGTCATATTTTGTACGTCAATGCGCAATCTAAGGCACATTTGTTACGGTGCTATAAGATACTATACAGAATGCCACAAAGAGACGGAAAATAAGCTTTCAAGCTAGCTTTCAGTACGATAAATGCTCATTTGAGAGTAACATTTACCAACTAATTTTTTTAATGGAAAGATTTAACGAAAAAGCAGAAAAAATTGATTTGAAGTTTATTATAGGTGCACATACGCCCGCTTCGTGTAAACAAAATGCAAGATAGCTCCATTTCACTACGCGTTCCCGACTGTCTCTTGAGATCAAGGATACGATGAATCCCTTAGCTTAGCGAATCACTTTCCGTACCATAGCGGAAAGGACCACAATTGTTGTCGCTACGCTTTGCACTTTGGTAGTCGCTGTAGCTTATGAACTTGCCCCGTCATGCTCTGCACTTTGTAGCCAATTACTTTCTTACCTGATAATCACGTTTAGATGGTTAGCGTGCTTGCCGACATTAATAGGCCGACGGAACAAAAGAGATTATCGCGACAGCGCGTATAGTCTAAAAAACTTTCTTCGAGGAATATTTTGAGAACAGCCTAAGTGGTTACCATGCATGCCAGTTTCCCTTGAGTAGCTTTATAGCGCTCTGTAACTATATGGTGTATAGGTCTCTTGAAACGAGGATCGGCCAAGTGGGCAACCTAGGGGTTCTAATTGATTGGTCTGAGTTTTCGTGAACGGAGATTGGCATGTCCTTCCAAACCTTCCCCGACCTGTTTCTTTATTCAGCTATCAGCACCGACTACAGCCCTGAACTATATCGATGATATACGAATCTATGGATCTCTTTTGTGCTCTGGAATTTACTGATGGGCATCGTCGCATACACTGCCATATCACTCTTCGCCGCAGTATCATCCAGCACAAGGCTCGTGGACGTTTCGCACGCTCACCATATTCCTCTTGAACGTCTTCGCGTGACGCAGCAGCAATGTAACCGATAAGCGTGGCGTACACGACGGGCCTTTCCGGGACTGCAGGTACCTGCGCACAGAGCTCTCAACAAAGTGACGCCGTAGCCTGGAGGATCACCGGCCTTTATACGGGATAGCTTTATGCACCCCCTCGCCGAAGCTCCTATTTGAACCCCTTCTGTTCACCCGGTAGCCTATACATATAGACTGTCACTTTCCCTCTTTCAGCCCCTCCATCGCCGACCGCGAAGACGTCATTCTTAACGCGCGCAGCACACGAACACGCACGCACACACAAGCACAGCCCCGTTTCGTGCATCGTGTGATCTCAATGCGGGTGAGGAGGGGGCAGTGAAGAAGCCGCCAGAGAGAACGCAGCATCATTTCGCGAAGCGAGAGTGCGGGAAGAAGCAGAAGGGGGACGTAATGGTGTCCCTTCTAGAAGACGCTCGCGTTGCGCCCTCGGTCGCCGAGCTTCAAGGATGGCCGGTGTTAGCGTACACGTGGTAGCCGCAGCCACCGTCCTTTCCCTACGGCCAGCCTCGACAACGCGAGCTATGAGCTGCATGCATCACAGCCATGGCCGGACCCGAATTACACGCTCCTTATACTATGTTAGCGCCGCTTCCTTAGAGGCACGGTCGTATACGCTCGGGCCCCTCGTCGCGTGCTCGCGGAGGTGTGGCCTTCACCTTCAACCGGCTCGCTTGCCGTTAAACGCGAGCGTCGCGCGAACAAGCGCGGAAAACAACGAGCCAAGAGAAAGTGTGTGCGTGCTAAACCCGCTTCACGTTTGCGTGCGACCTCCTGCGCTTGAGTGGGAGTATAAAGGCTGCACCACTTGTTCGGAGGTGAACGCAGCCATCACCTCGGCGCTTCCCTTGCCGGGTCAAGGCGAGGCACGGCTGGCAGGCCTCAATCACCGATGCTGGGAAAGACCTCCAACGTACGAGCGAGGCGCGCTCAATTGTATTACAGAATGGGAACCTGTTAAAGCGTGCTGCCCCGGCAGGCGCGAGCAATAACCGACCGGCGGGGTTAAAAGGCGAGCTGTTAATTGGCGCCAAGACTGATGACGATTCACCGCGCTTCGATGTGTCAGGCGGAAAAGTGCCGGGGCAGTTGCGTAAGATGCGAACGATAGTTTTTTTCTTTTCTCTCTCGAGAAACTTCGGTTCCTTCTTGATTACATGAGATTTTCGGCATCGGCCTCCCGAGCCGCTTCAAGTCGTGGCGTGCGCTTAATGGCAACATGAATGCGACGACATAATGATAACTTTCTGTCTCGTAGAGGAATGAGGTATAGCGTAAACAGGCTAAACGTATACGCAGCTGCAGGAAATGACCGCACAGGTCCCCCATTCTCGTACGCGCGTCCTCGTCGAGCATATTGTGGCGATACTTCGCACGGGTCACTGAATAAGCCGGACATGTAGGAAATTGTGGCTCAAGGCAGTTGCGCGTAACTTGTACGGTAGGAACCAGGACGGTAAAGAAGAATCGTCTGACTGTTCAAATCCAGGTTCCAGCTCGGCGTCTAAACTACGCCGTCTCTGCAAGATTCAAAGCATCGCGACTGTATACTGTTCGATATCCTGAACACCTCTACTTTTTGCCCCACTTCAAAATTTTACAGCACTGGTTGCTATGTGTGCTTTTCTGTCCCATCGGTTTTATGGTAGCGTAACGGCAATGATTACGTTAATTCCACCCCCCCCCCCTCCAAGAGAAAACAGTAAAACAAAACGTACAAGTTCCCTGCCTGCCCCCCCCCCCCCACCCCCTCGCCCCGAAGGGGCTCACTTTTCGTGAGAGATGGGGAGAGAGGTGGGCAAGATAAGTTAACACACACACACACACACACACACACACACACACACACACACACACACACACACACACACACACACGCGCGAGTGTCATAATTGTTCTACAAGGCGAGTCGCTCGGTAAACCACATGCATGGCTGTAATTGCACACAGCCATGCATGTTAGTGGAAGATTCAGCTGCCGGCATAACGCGCACGACGGCTACCTTTGTGATTCTTAAACTTTATACGTCACATCACCACATCCGAATACACCATTTGTCAGTTTGCGAACCATTTGTTGTCGTCTTCTGTTTTTCTCGTTCTTGTCTTTAGTAAACAGTGCAAGAAGATATAAGGGTGAGACGGTGGAAGGAACTGTGCGACGAATTCATGAACGTGTGCAGAACTGCACTCATTAAGTCAGTGGCTCTCGCATGGTCCATTCGTACTAAGGAAGCACGGAAGTGTCTTCAATGCCTTTTGGACCGGTAAGCGATGGGTACGGGGCTCTATTGGCACCTCCACCAAAAGTAAGCGATCGTGCTTCGGAAAGTAGCCGATAATAGCAGACTGGAAAGAGTGATTGTATTTTTGAATAAAATCGAGGGCAGTTGCCGAAAAAGTGCTGTATCTTTCTTCACTACTGGAGCGCTCGCACGCAGCACAGACGGTCATTCGAATTAGTGTACAGTGTACGTGTTCGTGAAGGCAATTTCCAACGAAAGCGCACAGAGAAGCGACGCCTGACGTTGATGATGTCGGAGCTGCAGCGAAGGATTCAGTTGACGTATTTTGCTATGTCTTATATTTGGGCTGTTCCAGACCTTCAAAGAGAGACTACGAGCCTGATGAAAAAGTCACAGTTTCGCCGCAACGGCGAAGCAATGAATGCGATAGCAATAAATTGGAATGTAAAGCGAAGAACGGAAAGCAGCTCGAAATTGCCAGCGCGTCGCTCGAGCCCAAAAGACGCACGAAAAGAACGCACACGGGACGAGCGCGAACTATCATGCGTCACAGCTCGACACTTGAATCGCACTGCTCAAACATAAAGCAGGACGCACGAAACGAACGAACAGGTACACACAAGACGAACGCGAACTAATTGTCACAGTTCTTACTTATTTCTGTTTGAACAGCGCACTCCTTTCGCAAACGCGGCCGCTGCAGCGAGCGCAGTAACCTTCGTGCCCCCCGCTCCACCCCAGAAGCCGCCCCTTCTTTCCTAGAGATAAGCGCACGAAGGGGACCACGCCCTGTAGGGCCAACAGCAACGGCGTTCGCAGGAGCGGGGCAACGATGTTTAAAGCGCGCACGTCGCGCCATATATGTGTTCACTAAGAAAGCATGCTGAAGTAGGTGGTGTATATAAATAGCTCGCCGTTAGCAGGCTGTAAGACGTTGCTGTTCGTGGCCTAACGTCTAACGCCGCGCGCTGGCAAGCGAGAGGTCGCACGTTCGAGTCCGCGCTTCGGAAAGATTTTCTCAATTACTTTTCGTTGTGGCTTATATATATATATATATATATATATATATATATATATATATATATATATAGATATATATATATAGATATATATATATATATATATAGATATATATACAGTACATGACGGCGGCCACCGACGGCAAAAATCAGTCGAGACTGTCCATATAACTGCTATCGCAATAAAAGCTGCCTAATAGCTTTTGTTCTGTCTTGTCTTCTCGTTGTGATGCCTGAGCAGATTTGCCTGCTAGTCACTGCCACTGAAAGTGTATTCACAAATTCGTGGCCTTTTTATTTGACATGATTATAAGCTTGAACTATGAAATCTTGTACACTACGCCCGAGATGTCTAAATTGGAGTGCCATTCACGACTTGCAAACAACTTCTTCGTTAGGCGTATTTTACACGCAGCGGTTGCTTCCCTTCCATGAAGACCAGGTAACATATAATAATATCACTTTGTTGTAAACTATACGACAACTTCTGCTATGCGCGAGCTGTGTTGAGCGAGACAGTTGGTCGAGTTGGAATGTAAGGTATTTCACTAATTCTATGTGCTCGTCCTAAAATCAAGGTTTCCAGATCAGCTTCATACAGTGTGTCATCAGCTTTGTCTCTACGTTCACCAGCTGCCTGTGTCGCCTTTAACTGATCACCAACCTCTATTCTGATAATCACAGTGAGGTTTAAGTACTTTGGAGTACATCCTATTGAAAGTTACGGAAATTAAAAAAGGTGTTCTTTCAGTTTAGTTGTGTGTTCGTCTTAAAGTTCACTACGTCTAGGAAGCATACCCTATGCCATCCTTAACTAGGCTTACAGTGCACAGCTATAGATACGCATGAACGAAAGGTCCATAGATTACGACAAGTGTTTTTCTGTCGAAGTGTGGCGTTCAGCGGTAAGCATACTTAAGTATTAGCCACCAACTTGCCAAAACGTGTACACTTTAGCGAATGTACTTTTCGTTCCAATGTGGCGTCACGCATTTAAATTTAATGCAAAGCATACTTTCTGAACTTCTACACAACGCGTCGCGAGGTATTACCAGTGCTCGCAATGTCGCGTTGATTCTCACCTGATTTTCGGTTCACCGTGAAAGCCTAGCAGATGTAACGCTCGAATCGCTGTAGTACATGTATACCCCAATCCACAGCTACTTCCTTACGTACGCCGGTTGCCCATTCTATTCCCTGCACGACAACGCAGTAATAGGACACATCGAACCTCAGTGTCCCCATCGCAACAAATATACGCTTTGCTTTCAAAAAAGCAAGCGCATGTATGCATGCTTACCCAAGGCTTGCAGTTTGGTACGTCTGCTTCGTCGGTCTCTCGCCGCTGAAATGCCGTTAAATACTAGCTCCGGTATAGTGTATGTGACTTTGTGATAGAGTCACCCCTCCCAAAGTCTTGTGTGTGACAAACGAGCATGATGGGCTCAAGTTTCACTCAGCAAAGTGTGGACAGGAGTGTCGCCGTTGAAGTTAGCCGTCCGGAAAAGCACGCACTCTAAACTGTAACGGTCACTTGCCCTCGGATCATACTAGAACTTGCCTCACTTGGGTGGAAGGCAAAGAACATTAATTCTGCGGCAATGCTGAGCGTGCGCACTTTGCGAGCCTGAGCTTTGCCCATGACTACATCATGCATATGTCTCCCTGCTGTGCCTGTCTGAGACTTGGATGGCCCAGAGTGACCTTCCGGCTTCCATGGATGAGTTTTGGCACGTCTGCAGTACATCTAAACACGACAAGCGAGCGGCGGGTATTACCATGTACTGCAAGCCTGGCTACAGAGTAGCCAGGCTTGCAGTGATGAGGTGTGTGCCACGTGAGCGAGTGAATGAATGCAACCTCAGCGTCTGCACTGGACTCACGTCTAGTGCAGACGCTGAGGACGCATGATGGATGACGCAGTGAATGTTGTGTGCAACGCCTTGCCGCGCAGCAACCCCGAGGAAAACTTCGTAATTGTTGGGGACTTTAGCAAAGACATTCATTCGTCGGCACCCGCAATTTCTCCGAGAGAACGGAGACAAGTGTGGTACTCATCTGGCCATCCCATTGGCCTTATTTCTCCACCCCAGTGCTGGGTAGCAAACCGGATGCTAATATCTGGCTAACCTCCCGGCCTTCCTTCTTTCATCTCTCTCTCTCCCTCCCAGAGAACCTGCCTTGACCTCATGTTTTTAAAGTTAGATAGCAAATTAGAGAGAGGCATGTGTCTGACTCTAGTGATTGTGCTCGGTGACCAAATTTGATGCACTCGGAGCAAGAGATCGTGCATCGACGAGACTGTTCCGCAGTTCAGATCAAAGAGTTTTTAGAGCATCTTACGGGCGACGCACCAGGGGATAGCACCCATTCACTTGCACGTCGCCACGTTTCCGTAGTGAAACGTCTCTGTAATTTTTTCATGCCGCCGACATCTTGAGCTAAACTTATCCAAATGCCTGTTCAATCACAGTTAAATCACTGTTCTCGGACACCACGTCTACGCTCACGGGATTCAGCCTGGTCCCGCAAAAATTCGCGCTGTCCGAAATTCTGCCGTACCATGCTTGGCAAAGCAGGTGCGAAGCTTAGTAGACTCGTGTTCTTACTTCCAAAATTTTGTTTAAAAACGAGCTCGCAGTGATGGGCTTATCACAGGGGTGTACGCAGAAATTTTTTTCAGGGAGGGGGGAGGCTCCTCCTTGATCTGAAGTTCGGGCCCGGCAGGCAGATGTGGTCGAGTGTCATTTTGTGCTCTGTGTACCACAGCAAAATAAATTCGGAGGGAGGGGGGGGCACGGGCCCTGTGTGCCACCCCCTGGCTACGCCACTGGCTTATCACCGACTTTTTACAAAGGACGCGCCCTTCTCATGGGAACAAGAGCAAGCAGAGGCCCTCACCACTCTCATCGAACTCTTTACGACCTCCCGAATTTTAACCGATTGCGACCCTTCTACACCCACCGTAATTCGCACAGACGTCAGTGGACACGGCATTCGCTCAGATACGTAATGGCTGTGAGTGCTTGCTGGCCTACGCTAGCCGGCTTCTATACACACCTGAGCGCAGCTACTCCATCACCGAGCGAGAGTGTCTTGCTGCAGGCAGTTTGGGCTGTAGCAAAATTTTGTCCGCACTTATTTGGCCGCATATTCCCTGTTATTACTGATCGCACTATACTGGCTGTCTGTGTTGATGGACCTTATAGGGTGACTGTGTCATTGGGTGCTACGTTTGCAAGAGTACATGTCCACCGTTGTGTGCAAAAATGTGCGCCTACACCAGCACGCTGAGTTCTTGTCATGGCATCCAGTGGACTGCCCAGAAGCCGCGGAAGACGACTCTGATACGTGCGTTATGTGTGTCTGTGACTTCTTACACATCAGAGATGAACAGAGCAGATATTATGTTGTACGTTCCATTGTTGACCGCATATAAATGATAAGGCTCCGCAGTGGGCATACAAGACGGGTACTTAATACCAGTCCCAGTTTATCATATTTTTATTTTTTATGTGTTGCTTGTTCATGTCAGCATGTCTCGGGCACGTGGCCTTGACGGAAGCTACAACAACGCGGCACCAGTTACCCCCATCCAAGATTTATTAGCAGTGTCGCGACCCGAGAGCTTGCGTGCCATCATTTATACCACATGCGCCGCCATCATCGCATATGTTGCACCCTTGAAGAAGACAAGGCCGCTTGTCGAAACGTCGGCTCCAGCCACACCCCGTGTTCAGGATTTTCCCGTACGATACTATGGCTTTTGACTTGATTAGCTTTATCATGGAGAGCGGCGGGTCATCGAACGTTGCCGGCGGAGCTCCTCGTAGCTTTGGCACAGTGTTATGACCTCGGCCACGGTGGAAGGGTTTTTGGCGAGCAACATGGTGAAGGCATCGTCGTCAATGCCCTTCATAATGTTCCGGATCTTGTCACCCTCGGACATGGTGCCGTTGGCTTTCTTACACAAGTCCAGGACGTCTTCGATATAACTGGTGAAAGATTCACCGGCCTGCTGAGCTCGTTCGCGTAAGCGCTGTTCTGCTTGCAGCTTACGAACTGCAGGGCGGCCGAAAACGTTGATGACGGCGGTCTTGAAATCCGACCAAGTCGCAAAATCGGACGCGTGGTTGTTGTACCACAAGCTTGCTACTCCCGCGAGGTAGAAGACCAAGTTGCTCAACTTGCCTGCTTCGTCCCATTTGTTGGGTACGCTCACGCGCTCGTAAATGGCGAGCCAGTCCTCCACGTCGGTGCCATCGGCGCCAGTGAAGATAGGTGGATCGCGGATGCGTGGGACACCGGGACATGTGGTCGGTGTGGGAGGCGGCGTTTGCTGAGCGGCGTCTTGGGGCATGGTAGAGGGCAGAGTACGGGAACGAAGCTCCAGGGGCATCGAATGGGAGCACAGCACTCTCCACCAATTTGTTAAGCTGTTTATTGGACAGCACTCGGCGACAATGAGCTATGGCGACAGTCAAGGCAAAGGCACGGGCTCCGAGCGCGAGCGGCCTTTAGAAGAGGACGACCCACTAGGAGCCGCTGGAGAGCGCAACCGTTAAACAGTACCAATTGCTTCGCCACACATGCAGCATATACCCGCTATGTAAAGTTGCCCGAAACACAGCTGTAGACTTGAACTGTCCAATGGCTGTTGTGGCCATCGGCCGAACTGCCACTTTCGTTAGTTACTCCAATGTCTTTCGTAAGAGCTGCTTGTGGGGTGTGTTGGGGCGCAGTATTGCTTAATATAATGCCAGCACGCCAGAAAGATAGTAAAAGTTTGTCGAGAACCTTTGCTGTCATTTTTTTTCCTTAGTCGTGATTTCTTTCTCGTTCCCTTCTCGTCTCCTGGCATCGGTTTCAGTCTAGTAGCCATTTGCATTTTGGACGTCTTCATCTACAGACATTCGGCCGTATTGATTCTGCAAAAAAACACGCATATCAGGGGAGAGCAACCATTGAGCAACTCTAACACGTCCATCACTAAGATATTGCGTATGAAATTATGTATGAACGAGGAAAGCGGCTGATGAAATCTGCATCGTCTGTCCCCCCCAACAAAGGTCACAAAAGCTAGAATGTCTAGAGGCGTCTGGACTCTCACGGACTACAAGCATGCACACCATGAACCATTAGTTATGTAGAAGGTGGAGTTCTGGTCACTTATGCCGATTCTTTACAACGATATCCTGCAGGCATTCATTTTAACCGCGTGTCACGTTGCAGTTCGTGTGTTTTAAAGCAGAAAAGGCGCCCGTAAGTTCCTATCTCAGACATAAGTTCCTCTTACGCAATTTGCTTGAGAAATTTCAATGCGCCTGTGAGTTTCCAAGTCTGCATACAACTGTTCCCGCTGTCACCCTTGGTCGTGTAAGCGCCGCGTGCTAGCTTCGCGTGTATTCACTTTGATCTTCACAATACCCCACACCCGTGTTTCCTCATACCTACGACGTAATTCGGTGAGTCGTCATAACACGAGGACACGTTACCCGCGACGCTCCAAGTTTTCTTGGCAGCTACCCGTGGCATCAATTTGCCCTAAGCGCGGAATCGATGAGCGCTAACGACAGCCACTCTCGGTCCGCGGGAATTTTTATTTTCGTGCACATGGAAGGACAGCCTTCTTCGTGATGGCGGTTGTAAACAACCACAGGCAGAGATCCATCGTTCAATTACTATGGAGAGGGTAATCGAAACAGTCCACTTAATTAGGACTACACGCCCCGAAAAAGAACGACGCTGGCTGCATATACTGTTGCGAAAGACACGCTGTCTTCCTCGCGAGAAAAACATGTGCTCCTAATGATGCGTGCTCGCCTTCTGCGACGCTTCGTAAGTGCGCGGTTCAGAAATGAAACGGGGAAAAAATATGACAGGCGGCGCCTCGGGGCGTTCGCTAGAGCATGGTTTAACCGATTCTCGTTATTACGACTCGTGTGGCACGACAAAAACATAGCGTATGAGACAGCACGCAATGATACTCGAATGAGTGAGTGATCCATCTGCATGTTTTGTTTTTGCAGATTATCGTTGTTTCGAGAGCGTTCCGTTTCATTATCAACTTACTGTATCGCAGTGTCCTTCAGAAGGAGGAGAGTAAATTTATCTTTTATTTTTGAATCCGGCGAGTTCTTCGGGGATTTGGGCGAATATCTCCGCCTAGGCGTCGGCCACGAGCCCTTGAGCTCTGGCGGCTGCCTCGGCCCGCTGGGCCGCCCAGAGTTGGTCCTCGGGGGCGAAGCTGAGCAGTGCAGTCTCCCAGCGCGTTTGATTTGAGGCTGCGTCTCCGTCTGGAACGCCACCTCTGTCACACTCCCACAACATGTGTTCCAGGGTTGTCTTGGCTTCGCAAAACTTGCAGCTTCTCGAATAAAGCTCCAGATAACAGCGGTTTAAGATCACTGGGCTCGGAAACGTTCCGGTCTGCAGATGTCGTCACGGGACAGCTGCTTCTCGTTCAGTTTTTGGTGTGGCGGCGGAAATTTGCAGTTGGCCAGTCTGTAATGCTGTTATATCCTTGAAACTAGTGAGGCGAGCCACCCACTCCCACTCCCCGCCCGATGTCGCGGCCGAGGCGCCGGCGGTGTTGGCGGTCGCGGCTCTGTCCGTAAGCACTCGAGCGACCCCGTGCACCGCCTCGTTGCCGGCGAGTGTAGTGGTGTGGGCGGGCGCCCATAAGATGTAAACGTCCCTGTTCTCGGTTTTGCCCACAAGCAGAATTCGTAACGCCTCGGGGGAGGCGCGGCCGTTCCACGGCTGAAGTGGTAATCAGCGACACCCAGACGGCAGTCCCTCAGCAGTCTAGAAAAATGTCAGTGCCATCGAAGAAAAACGCATGCACGTGAACAGGGCCAGTATATACAAAGAAAGAAAAAATAAATCATGATAAAATTGTTCTTAAGAGCATCCTGGGGCCGTATTAACGAACCTGCTCTTTCGTACTAGGTAATCGTCATCCTGTAACCTACGCTAATAGTATACCCAGACTCGTTTCAATTTGTTCTTACAAAAAATTATATCTTAAGAATATGGCTGTCAATAAAGGCCCTTACGTACACATATTATTAGTGAAGGCAAAGAACGCTCACGAACGAACAGTTTTGTACATTGAGCCCCGGTTTATCATGAATGGAGATTCGCTAAAAGAGACGTCGACACGTAGAGCGTGGTCGACGTAGTGACATGGAGGACAACGATGTCATAATAAAAACATTGAACATCAACCAAATCTTTCTTGCAAGAAACTTGTGAGCTCATAGTCACAAAACAGTTCTTACCTTCACCGCTCTTGGTAAACGTAAGTGAAGTACAATTGCTATGTCAAAAGATTATGAAACGAATACTGCCAAGCAGTGAAAAACAACATTTACCAACAAGAATTTTTAGAAGTTGGACCTTTCATTATTTGCTTCTGGGCAACAATTTCAAGCACAAATTTTAACAAGTAAGTGTTCGCATTCGTGTTTTCTACCGCATAGTAAAAGTTCTCGGTTTTTCAAGTATATTAGTCAATATTTGCTTAAATACCGTAGGAAATTGGAAGACAGCTTCTCACACACACCGGATCCACTTAATAGTTGGATCGCTCTATTTTAATATTTTTCGTCGCAGCACAATCGGTCATCGTGTTATCGCGTTTGATTACAGCGCGTTTCCTTGTTATGATAAAATCGGTGTTTATCGAAATACCAAAGAAATAGGAGAGCATTATCTGATAACGACAATTCTTCCGGTATAGTTTGTCTGATAAGGTGGTGATAAGGTGACAAAGCAACGCAGAGGCTACGTCACTGAGTAATCTCGGTTAATTTCGACACACTTGCAGATATGTTTCCCGCGTTGCAATATGAAAATAAATCGGATAGAATCTACAAGACTACACCTTCGCTGCTTCTCCAAGTTCTGCGGTAAACAAAGGAGGCCTCGTAAATGCATTTAGCCATGGCCCTGCGCACGTAGACGCTCTACGACCTCGTCCGTTGTGGCAAGGTTACGCGAAAGTAATTAGCAGCGGTGGTTCAGGTCTGAAGCCTTGATTCGCAGAGTAGCGGCCGTGTACTACTGCACATAAGCGTCCCAGCCTCGTTTGTTCAGCGTTCGCCACTTTATTACTTTAAAAGCGGAGCTGTTTGGATGAGCGAGGAGGAGCCACGTTAAGAGAGGGGAAGCCCAGCCTAGCTATGTAAAGGCACGCAAAGCCAAGAAAGGAGCACAGTATAGTATAGCATGGGGTGGGAAAGGAAAGTGAGGGTAAGGAGGAGTGCTGTGATGTAGGGGAGGAGGGAAATGAAGGCAGGAGATGGTAAAGCACAGCATAGCTATGTATAGTATAGCATAGCAAGAGTTGGAAAAGGGAGGCGAGGGTGAGAAGGAGGGGAGAGGGTAAAACACGGCATTGTCGTGTATTGTGTAGTACAGAAAGGAGTGGGAAAGGGAACTGAGGGCGAGGAGCAAGGAAAGGAAGAGGGGGAAGCCATGAGCTCCGCTGTTTCCTCAGACTGCGCTACACTAGTGCGTAGCTGGCCTTTTTTTTTTTTTTTAACACGAAAGTCTTTTATGCCGGGATCCACCAAGTACTTCCGTTACGGTTATGACGTTGATAAAATGAACGCCAACGGGTGAGAAAGAAAAAAACCAAGATAAAGATGCGCCGCTGGGAATCGAGCCCACGACCTTGCGGCCACGACGGTAAGCGCCCGACGCTCAACCGACCTTGGTAGATGCTGCACACTCCACGAACGCGCCTTTTGTCTTTCACACATTCTCTCTCGCACGGTGCTCTTTAAACCATGCCCTCCACGTTTGTAAGAAGTTCACATTTACTTTATTTTCCTATCAATATACAATAGGATCCACTCAATGTACATTAAAAGCATGCTTAGGAACTTTTTTTCTCTCACAAAATTTGAATAAAAGCGTCTAGATTACACAGATATGCAGTTTCGACTATTTTGCTCCCGTACACCTGAAAGTCAGAAAGACAGATCGAGAAATATACGAAACATACGAAAAACAGCGCAGTCCTCAATCAATGATGTCTTATTTATTCTTCTGAATTTGCTTCTAGCATGGTGTAAGAACAGTAAAATGCTCTTGGCATCAATTTGCCGGAGAGGAACTTATTTCAGTTATTGCAGACTTTCGAAGTCCTACATCGTACAAGTGACACGAAACTCGCGGTAATCTTTCTCTATTACTGTGGTCCTATTACAATTCGTGTAGCGCAGTCGTGATTCTATCTCCTGACATGCTTAGCCGAGCGCAGTAGCCAGCAAGCAACAGCTGTGATTTCTTCGAGAAGTGCTTTATATAATATTCTGATATAATGTCGTACTTCTAGTGAACACAATTTTCATCGACCGGTACATTCAGAGTCTCCTCTATACTATCTCTGCTCATCAGCGCTCATTTTTTCATTAAAAAAGCATTCTTGTCCACGGAACGGCTCGTAATCTTAGCTCTTACCTTCTACTCAACCATATTATGCATTTGTGATAATCAGCAAGTTAGAGAGAGAGATATATTTCAATGAAAAGCTGGAGATGTTTGTCAGCAACCTAAGTCAGTTAATTGTGTTGGCAGAGATGCGTTTCGAAGGTTCTTAGTTACTCGTGCTTTGTTAACATTGCTTCGCTTTGTCATCAAAAGCCTGAAAGAATACTGCACGGTCACCATTGTCGAAAAACGGTGTCTGCGGATTTGTGCACATTCCTTGTTCACAAAAGCCGGTCGCCACAAAACATTTGTTTATATGTGCTTGGGAACTTGTCCCGGGGTTTGGAGGTACATTTTTCCCGAGCCTTACGTTTCGCGATCCGTTTTGTGTATCGCTGGTTATCTAAAGCTGAGAATATCCTCTAAACGGGACACAAAAGCGTGTATTGACGAATATTCGGACAAATGTTCAAGCATGTATAAGCCGAGGTTGTCATGACCGAAGGAGCCTTCACAGATCTCGGACGATCAGCTTTCGTTGAAATTGGTCGTTGCCTGTTTGCGTTACATTTGCTAGACATTATGAACGCGACGTCCTGATGTACAGATATTTGAAAAGAATATAGCACCGCTAGAACTGCGATGTAACTCTCTACTGTATTAATTTGCAGGCCAGTCTTCAGTGAGTACAGGGTGAAATCCTGAGTTCCTAACTAAACATACCGTAAGCCGCTGTACAGTATCGCAGTATGTACATATTGTTCTCCTACATATTTCATCCTGGAGACACTGGTTTTGCGCGCATCTGGGAATGTTTTCCCTCATTAGGCGCTATTCTTATGTCAGGCGTAAGTTAGGAAGCTCATTTATTCGCATCATCGGAGACACGCGTGCCACGTGCTCTTCCGTATGAACAGATACCAATCGTTCACGGTTTTTCTCATTTATGCTTATAGGCTTTGCAAAGGTCGTTTCCTGTCGCACGAGAAGCAAAAAAGAAACATTACGAAGGAAACTGAAACACTTGTTTAGACGGACGGTAGGTTTCGCCACCAACAACCACCATCATTATTGTCATCGCTATCCCTATTGTCATCTTCAGTCAACCACCTTGAGTCCACTCCAGGGACAAGGCCACGGAGACAGGAAATAAAGAGAGGGACATTACATCACGCAGCCAGCCTTCGCGAGGCAACATTTCCGTGAAGGCATGTCCTTCGCATTTTCTACCTTGTAGAAAGTCTGCCCAACACGTGAAGGTGCTCGGCGGATTCGGTCCATGGAGTGCTCTTGGTTCATGGCTGCTTTTAATAGACGCCCGCTTGTTTGTATGTCGGATGTGCTATGTCCATTAAACCGTGTGGTGAAGTAGCGCGCTTTTGGCGGGGACAAAGGGGACAAGAAAGACACGACACTCGCTACACTCGCAACGAAATTTATTTCAGAAACAATAGTTCACTTATATATGCACCCGCGCAAACACCGAGCGACACAGAAATGAATTAACAGTCAAAGCATTCAATATAAAAGAACAAATTTTGCGCGCACTCAAGCGATAGCACAAGACTTGTGTAGCTTAGACACTTTAAAAATATTTTAAAAATTATATAAAAACAATTTCAAAAAATCTATCTTAATATTGAATGCATTGACTGTTAATTCATTTCTGTGTCACTCGGGCTTTGCGTGTGTGCATATATAGGGCTATATGAAGTATTGTTTCTGAAATAAATTTAGTTGCGAGTGTAGCGAGTGTCGTGTCTTTCCTGTCCGCCTTTTGTCCCCGTCAAAACCGCGCTACTTCACCATGCGGTATAATGATCAGTCACCAAGTAGCCCAGCTCTGAACACTATTGTTCCATGTCCAGTACTTGCTCACTCGAATTTGTGTATGCTCACTCCTTTTTATCTCCCTATATTGTCATCCCATAGTCGCTTGGTTGACCTTCCTGCCTTTCCTGTTTCTTCCTCCTGCTTTTTTTTTTTGTAGCGTTAGCTACACTTGCCTAGCCGGAGCCGATTTCGGCCGGAGGGTCATGAGCCGTGCTGCGCATGCGCGAGGATCAGTGATGTCACACAGCTCGGTCACCGGAGCTCGCATCTCACGCGCTCTCCGACACCACCGCGCGCGGCTCGCCGCTGCTGGTCTGCGCGTTCGGGAGGAGTGGCGTCGTAGGCGCGGCAGACACGCTGGCGCCGGCGCGCGCGGACTCGGCCACCGCCGCGCGCGGCTCGCCGCTGCTGGTCTGCGCCGCATTCGAGAGGAGTGACGTCGTAGCCATAGACACAGTGGCGCCGGCGCACGCGCAGCTATTCGCCTTCGCTGTGCAGTCGCCGTCTGACACTGCGCTGGGTCCGCTTGATAGCGCCTCTGACTGGCGTTTGCAGGTGGGTAACGCCATGGAGAAGATGAGCGCAAATGCTGCTCGACGGCGTAGAAGAGCCGAGAAGCTTATCTCATCGGATCCCGAAGCAGTTGCCTGGCAATTAGCGGTTGAGCGTACGAAGAATGAACAGAAGAAGGCTAGTAATCCTAGACAATCTGGAAAGCTAAGAATAATCAGCTGAACCTTTGCTAACGCTACGTATATCCTGGAATAGCCGAGCTAAGCCACTGCAAATTTTTTTTGCCGACCGCTGTGTCCACATTTTCTCCCTCATATTAAAGCAGCTTCAGTTGTTCATATTGCCACTCATTCGCCTGGCATGCGTTCGTACAAACGCCACTCATTCGCCGACACACTGTAGATCGGGCGTTTCGTTAACTTCATTTTTTTTTCCTGTTAACCTATAGTTCGCCTGTTCTCTGAGCTGCTCATGACATCAGCTTCCCAACATTCTTCAGGTACCCACGTTTGCAGCAATGTTCCTACCATCGTTTTCGTTTCATATCTTCGTGTTTCGCCTACCATTTCTCGTTCCATTGAATAGTGCAAGTGTCTGTGTTTAGCTTGAAGGTTACAGATATATCTCAAGTTTCTTTCTCTGTCCTTCCTTCACCATCCACGTCTTACACTGCAGAATACACTCTTTATATAAGCCTATCCTCAAGGATCTAGTGGTGGTCATGGTGGTGTTGCTACAGGCGGCTTTAGCCTGTCAGACCTGGCCGTAAATCGCAGACAGACATTCATAAATTCGAAATCTCATGTGGTCAACAGTAATCCAGAGTCCCTCCCTCTGACATTCTCATAACCATATCGTCACTTTAGTTCGGAAGACAGTGGGAGCCCCGTGAAGAACGATGGGAAGATCTCCCTGCGCCGTGCTATCAAGGAGGTACGCCTACAGCTCCGACTCGACAAGCGTCTTTACCCTCCTCCTCATCCGTCGCTCACTGTGCTAAAGGCTCGCATCCTACGGTACATCGAAATGAATTGCCTGATCACCCCCTCTCGCCTTTTACTTTATCAATATAGATCTAACCCCTGCTTTCCCAATAGCTCCTCCACATATGCAGACCTGTCACACTGCCTTTTCTACTGCCCAACTGCTCAGCAATCCAGCTCTTATCCTCCCTCTTTCCTTTCCATCACCACCTGGCTCGACTGAATCGGCACCGAAGGGGAAGAAGAACAGTGTCGACTGGTCGCGCAGGTGGTGGACAGGCTCGGCCTATGAATTTGGCTGAATAAAAGTCTACTACTACTACTACTACTACTACTACTACTACTACTACTACTACTAGTAGTAAATAAGCGTTTCCAAACGTTTCCTGCTAATGGTGCCCTTAGAAATTATTGAATTATGACGAGCAATTATAGCCTGTTTAAACCGCATATAAGACCGCATTTACATGCTCAGATGATAATTTCATGGTCTAAGTTCTACTGTACATGGCATCCGTGCGTGAGAGCCATTACAAGATTGCCCGACCAGGCCCAAGGGCTGCATCATCAACTTCGTCTTCTATGTGTACGCTAGAATTGACGCATGCTCGCAGTTTTGGTGGTGGTGGTGGTAGAACTTTCATGAAAACCTGTAGACTGTCGGCCTTCCCTAGGCCACCCGGCTGCTCGTGGTGAGGCTTTCGACTGTTTCCTGGGCCAGCTGGATGGCCCAGATTTGATCTTGAAGGTCTGAGCTAGTCAAATCGTCGCGCCAAAGGAGGTACGGATTATTATGTTCGAAGAGCTTCGCTGTATGTGTACATTTCCGGAGGATGTATCATACGTTGGCGTATTCGTGCTTGCAGAGGCTACAGCTACCGTCCGGAAACTGTCTGCTATAGATGCAATTTTGGTTGGATTTTGGAATGTCTTTGTTAGCAGAAGCCTCAAGTCTACCTCTTGAGGTCCGTCTAGCTTCTTGTTGGGTTTTGGGCGTTCTTCTCTTTGTTTGCTGTAATGTGTTAGTAAGTCGGGGAATGTGGACGGTCTGTCTTTAAGGTCCTGGTTCACACTTATCCCCCCGAAATGATGAGTCGGGTGTGCTGGCGATTTTTGTTGTCGACATCGCGCTGAGGAGCCACACTTACACAGGCAAGGTCTAATAATAATTTTCTCACTTAATCCTATATAGTAATTATCTAAACGCCAGAATGCCTAGGTAAACATAATCATAGAGGTATAATCCAATGCAGTTGTGCTCGCTTACATGAAGAACACATAGTCTCTTTGAACGTACCAGAAGGGCCGCCATATCCGCCATGGTAGTTCAGCTCTTAAGGTGTCGCGCTGCTGAGCTCGAGGGCACGGGTTCGATTCCCGGCCACGGTGCTCGCATTTAGATGGGGGTCATGATGCAAAAGAGCCCCCGCGTACTTAGATTTAGGTGCATGTTAAAGAACCCCTGGTGGCCGAAGTTAACCCGGAGTTCCCCCAGTACGGCGTGCCTCGTAATCATATGGAGGTTTTGGCACGTAAAGCCCCAGCAATTTCAAACTTTGATTATTACCACGCTTTTTCTAAATAAGCAGTCTGACACCAATAAATATGCCTACTTCTTTAATGTCATTTCTACCGCTACGATAAATGTTGTGCACGTCATTACGACGGCCGGTATTAAGAATAATACACAAATTTTCCAGAGCCATCGAGAAAATCAAAGCGAATCCGAGCGTGAGCGATGAACACGTTCCCACACTACCTGAAAGTTACTGTCAGGGCCACGCATTCAAGTCTTAAACAGCAGATAAACTTGGACGTTTTCCTCTGGTTGCGGAACGTGAATTCACGACTACGCGAGAAAAAAAAACACTTTCACCCCGATGATCCGCGTGCCCTGCCACGAACCAGCCACCAGTAACCCGCACACTGCCCCCGATCCTCCTTTTCTCCTCGCCACGACAAAACGTTGCCAGAACAAACAGACATGACGGGAAACGTCACTTCCTGAACCTTATGCTCAGTGACCGCCGTACAAGGGCCCTAGATTGCTTCTTCCTTTTGTGCGCATTTATACGCGCGTATTCCGTTCCGGGGGCGCAGCCTCCGACAGGTGAATGAAGCGTGACAGAACGGCTGCGGGGAGATGGAAAGCAGCCATAGGGGCCATCCTCGAAACGAAACTTGAACGCCAGCAATGCGTGCCGTTCATACAGCGCGCTGGCGCGAAAATAAAGAAGAGCGGGATAGACGGAGACAATGTACGGCCACGAAGGAAGCTCGGGCGATTGTACGAAAGTGCATAAGGGGAACAAGACGGACTGGGGAGAAAGAAAAAAAAAAAGAATTCTCGAACGAGCCGAGAGCTAGCGGTTGCACGCGCTGGAACAGCAGACATGCAAGGGTCAGCCCGTTGGCCTCCCCCCCCCCCTCACCCCCCCCCCCCCCCCCCCCTGTGCCGCGGCGGCTTCTAAACGATGCGACAGCTACTCCCACTGCCGGAGGACGATACCTCTGTGCGTTGCCGTCCATTGTCGGAAGCGGTGCGTAGACGCGCAGGTCGTTAGCGAGATGCCTTGCCCGCTGGCGCCACTCAAAGGCGCCTGTGATGACGCCTAGCAGTATATGACGGGGCGAATAAGCTTGCGCGCGTGCTTCTAGGGGCGCGCAGAGGTGAGCCACGCGGGTCATGCGGGCTACTCGCTGGCCACGCGGGAGAGAAAAGCTCGAGACCCGGCATATATCGGTCGAAAGAGAAAGCGACGAAGAGCGAGCGAGTAAATGAATGTATCGGACGGAAGGGTCGCGCGGGGCCTGGCGAAATGCTTACGACGACTGTGTGGAGGCCACGAAAGCTGCGTGGCTGCGGCGGGTCGCGTGTCCACGGCGGCACAGCGATTTGCACTGTATGCGGCGCCTTACCGACGGCTCGTCACTCTTCCCGGCATGTCAAATGCCGTCTGAGAGCGCCTACTGGTCCAGTGACGCGTTCCAGTCCAGCAAGGGTCTCATAATAAAGGCTAAAATGAAGCGTCCCGGACAGTCGAATCGAGAAAAGCCGAAACCTTTCGAGAAACAACTTGTACTACTCGCCGAATAGTACAGGTGGCCTAGAACAATGTTACGACTGACATAACGTGCAAAGACTCACAGGTCACATATAGTCGTTGCATATACCTCACGTTTATGGTGCTCGAATGCTGACCCGAAGGCCGCGGGATCGAATCCCGGCCGCATTTTGGTGGACGCGAAATGCCAGAGGCCCGTGTATGCTTAGATTGAGGTGCACGTTAAAGAACAACCGAAGGTCAAATTTTCCGAAGCTCTCCTCTGCGGCGTACCTCATAATCATATCTAGGGTTTGGGACGTATAGGATCCCAACAATTATTAAAACGGCCATAGCTGCGACTAAGTTGTGCGAACAAATTGACAGATTTCCTGGAGTCAGGAATAGGGCGGATTAGGAAATGCATTACGCGTTTAAATTTTGGAAATATTTATAGCTATTACAAGTAAGCGAAAACCGTCGCGACGATGCAATGTCCAACCCCTACATATATGTATGCACCAGTTGCGTCTTGTGATATCTTCTTTGTGCCAAGTTTGCAATGAATGAAAAACATTTTATAATCATACCTACTCGAATGCAGGCGTTTCTCCTTCCTGATGAAAAAGACCTTATTATCATACAAGTAAATTATACTGCTTCACATCACCTGCCATTGAGCTCTCCTGTGCTGATGTCTCCTGACGCTCCCGTGCTGAGAGATATTTTCATCGTCATAGAGAAATTCATTCGTGATATGAATCAAGTAGTATTCATTGTTCACGTCAGTGGTTATGTCGTTCCTTGCTCATCATCACTTTTACTTTCTTTTCTTGCACTATTTTTTCGCATGCTATCGGAATGATTTTTTTTTATTTAGAAGAGACACGAAAAGTTTTCAGTAGGCGTGCTGTTACTTCCTCGTAAAGTATCAGTCCAGATGTATTATTTGATCGCACAAGTAGTCCGATGATGAGAATGTCAGCCACTGGGCAATCCCCCTGCAGTATCGACCAGTCTGCATATAATGCTTTGCTGACCATTGTCTTAAGAAAAAAAAAAGATGCATATGCGGTGACTGGTCCTCAAACAACGGGCACGTTCAAGACGGATGGCCGGGTTTTAAAGAAAACAAAAAAAAATATTGTTTCGAATGGAGTTAATTAATTGAGTTAATGGAGGTAACTCGGAAAATTAGCTAATTTCGTTGCAGGACAAAGTGTGGAAGTATCGAGTGGTTACTTTGAGAGTTCTGGAGCCGAATTCACAAAACTTCGCTTTCGCAAATACGTTTTCCCATTGGTTAGCCGGCTTCGCTAATGATATGTCCCACATCGTGATTGGCTGAAATATCCTCTTACGAAAATTTTAACTTAGGAAGCTTTCTTGAATACGGGCCCAGACTAATATTCCTAAAAATAGTTTCCCCCAGTCAGGCTAGATACCTCGTTAATAGGGGCGTGCGAATAGTGAATTCTAGAACTGAATCGAGTACAACTCAAATATCGATGACACCGAATCGAATGCGAATACGAATCGAATCGAATACTATTCGGGGAGTTTTTGAATGCTAGGGCAACCATTTTCAAAGCAGCCCTCGAATGCTAATGCAGCCATTTTTGGAATAGACTAAGAATTCCACAACATTTTATTTGAAATAAATATTCGGAAGCTTTAACAAAGGAACATTGCGACTACTTCTAACGGATCAAAAAAAAAAAAAAAAAACGTGGCACTTATGTAAACTGACGCAAGCTCTCATACAGCAGGGACGAGAGCCTCAGAAATATTTTGTAACTGCAGGTTGAAATACAGCAGTGACTACAATATTCGAGGTGGCACCTTGTCAACAGCTTTTAAATAAAAATAATATATGAATATTAAACAATATTCATGAGTCAATATCATTATGAATGTCATGATGATGACAGTAACTAGCTTGGCTCTGTCGCTTCGGCGACACTTGAGTTTTAAGCAAGACCGCCTTCATCGTGTGATCCTGTGAGCCGGTAAAAACCTTGGGCTGCGTGCATTTTGGTAATTCGACGATTAAAACAAGAGACGTATTACCCCTCTCTTGTCCAGCGTTTCGTTTCATTGAGGATTTTTTCTACCGGTGCTTGTTATTCGAAAAATATTGGAAAAAATGTTTGGTTATTCTAATATGCACTGTTCGATAAGTTATTCGAAATTTTCGAATATTCGTGCACTCGTACTCGTTCAACAGTGTCACATTTGCTTAAGCAAGTAATCCTGTGTGTCCACTAAAAAGCTCGTCGTTCTTCGCAAAGCCTGTCATACCGTATCAGTATATGATGTGCGAGATGCTGGCATATTCTAATCGTGTTGACGCGGCGAATTCCGATGCCGCGACGGCTTGCCGCAGGCTATGTATCCCCGTTTCTCTTATACGGCCGGCAAGCAAGCGCCATTACCGCGAGAGGCAGCTAGCAGGGATGGCCATTCTTCATTCATTTTTTTTTTTCTTACTCAAGCTCGCGCTGCCGAATGGATTGCGTAATAATCGCAAATAAAAACGACCAAGAAGAAAATAAAGGTGCCGCCGTGGCGCCGCAACAGCTGATGGTGGCGCCGGAGAAGCGAGGCTTCCGCGGCGCCTGGGCAAAACAATCAGCTCTTCTTTGCAAGCGCCCCTCGGTCATCATTTGGCTCCGGCGTACGCTGCGCCTTTTTGTGAAGGAAGCTATCCGTATATGTTGCTGACAGGCCTGCACGTTAGAGCAGCGAAGAGAGCGAGGAGGATGGGAGGATCTGCCGAGCGTGTGACCCCCGTGGCCCCCGCGGACCGAGGACGAATACGCAGTGGCATGGAAAGAAGGAAATAAAGAAAAAAGACATGCATACGCAAAAATTGAAAAATAGACAAACCTACAGCACGTGATTGTTTCTCGCGCTCCAGAAATAAAATCATGCGCGCCTTTTCCCGGGCTTTCCCAGTCGCAAGCGCTCAAGTCCGCGCGCGTATGCCAGATTGCTTTCTGGTCATTTTCTTCTTTCACGCTCCATAGAGCGCTCTTTCTTTTCCTTCTTCGGCGATTTCTCTCTCGTCCGTAGCAGCTTTCCCGCGCAAACCCGTCTCTCGCGCCTCGTGATCGAGCACGATCGCTCGTGGCAGCACGACGCGTTCAAGGACGTCGAAAGGCTTCGATGATGCGTGTGGCGCGCACAAAGACCAATTAGCGCCGACGCAATCACAGGTTTTTTTTTTTTTTTCGGCGTCATCGTAACACTGCTTACACGTCCACGACGCACAACTCCCGGCTCAAGTTTTGACGCGTAAAAGCGTAGGGGTCTCTCTTCACGCCACCTCCTGTAGAAAGTGGTGTACAAACATTCTCTTGAGACTTACGCTTGCACTGCCTTAAGTGGCTGCGTGTCTGGCACAAATCTCTCGGCCACTGGTCATCAGCATGTCATTGCCGTAAGCCTAACGCGTGCGTACATTTTCTTGACGCAGGAGGCTTTTCACGACTGCCACGAACCCCCCCTTCGCACATTTCTCCCCGTCACCAGCAATGCGAACAGAGCTCCTGCAGACTTCTTTTGCAGCGAGTTTCCTTTCTGTTGTTGCTTTCGTGGCATAAGGGGACGTTTTATGCCTAATGAACGACGCTTATGTAATGCGCCGGTGCGCATATTCCCGTCCGGCTCGAGAGATTAAGGCCGCGGTGAGTGATGATTACGAGCATACTTATACGGCACGCGGTTGCGCCGAGGCATGCCGATGTTACCTCGAGTGACTCTGCATGATGCGAAGGCTTTCGGACAGCGCTAGCCGCCACGGATTATAACGACGAGCTGTTGACGTAACACCTAGCCAATACGTCACGCATGTTATGCGGTGCCCTGCGGCAAACCGTTGTGTAGTGCCGGCAGGACGCGGGTAAAGCGCATTTGGTTTGTTTCATAACAAACGGGCAGTGCAGCTTGAATAAATCAGCCCAGGCGTGCGCGCTTAGTTCATCTGGGTTGTCTCAAGCACATTCGTCGTGTCGCGTACTGCAATTATTTGTTGGGAAAGACTGCGCGGTATATGCAGTATACGACTACGTGCGCGCATGCAGTGCTTGAATAGTCCAAACAGCACCATGTAACCTACTCGCTGCGGTAACGTGGTGCAAAAAAGCCAAAGTATTGGGGATGGCCGCGCATCAGCGTGTTAACTCTTCTTATTAGGCATGAATATCTGATTTGCGAAATTATCGTCTGTTATTGAGCTTTTAATGTACAAGAACTTCGTAACATTGCCTGTTACGTGTAACACCGTAACAATGTCATTAGTGCAGTTCGTTTTATAGGTATTGCCGTGATAGGTCGACAACTCACTTATGAGTCGACTCATACAGGTTCACTTAGACTCGGATCGAGTCGTGAGCCTGAGTCTTAGTGAGTCCGGCTGAGTAATGTTTTGGTGAACTTGAGTCCGTCTGAGTCCGGTTGAGCGGTGTTGTGAGCCTGAGTCCGAGTGAGTCCGGTTGAGAAAAAATTTTCATGAGTCTGCGTCCGAATGAGTCTGGTTGAGGAAAATTTTGATGAGTCTGAGTCTGAGTCCGTCCGCGGTTGAGGCAAATTTTAATGAGCCTGAGTCCGAGTGAGTCCGATTGAGGAAAATTCTGATGGGCCTGAGTCCGAGTGACTACGGACGAGAAAAATTTTGGCAAATCGGAGACCGGGTGATTCCGCTTGAGGAAAATTTCGGTGAGTCTTAGTCCGAATGTCTTGAATGAGTATGGGTGAGCTCCGTTTATTTTGCCGACGTATGACCGTAGCTAAGATTTAGTATTGAGATCAACCAGGCTAAAGGCTTCGCAATTTTATTTGTTTATCGTTGATTAATATTGTCAGCTTTCACTGGCGTCTTTCACGTAGCGGGCGATAGTGTGACGGCTGTAAAATTAACAGCGAACATAGCCGATAGCCAAAATAACAGTGTCGACATGAATGGTTAAAATGCACCAAATATAATGACACGTTCTATAAAAGCGCTTCTAAACTAAAAAAAAGGGCCATCTTACAACAGTAACTACTAAACACACTTAATGTAACAACTTCAAAGGGCAGATTATTCCACGTCTACACAGATGCCACGGAAAAGAAAGACGTGAATGTCTTCCAGCCCAAATATTTCTATAGGTGCTGAAGCTTTATAGCAACATACATTGGTCACCATCGTTAATGGCTCCTGCACATTTTTTTATTAATTGCTAAAGCTTTATAGGTTATGGGGGTTCGTGTTTATAGGGGATTAGCCTACAGAATCGCTAGGATTCAATGAGGATGGAAGCAATATCAGGCGAGCAGTCAAAATGAACAGAAAACGCTTAGAATATAGGCCGCAACATTCAATTAAATAGCTGCAAGGTATGGAGATATAGCCTTTAAGAAAGAAAGAAAGAAAGAAAGAAAGAAAGAAAGAAAGAAAGAAAGAAAGAAAGAAAGAAAGAAAGAAAGAAAGAAAGAAAGAAAGAAAGAAAGAAAGAAAGAAAGAAAGAAAGAAAGAAAGAAAGAAAGAAAGAAAGAAAGAAAGAAAAATTTCGGCAGATCCCACGTACCGTGAGAATCGATGTTATGCGAAAGACTCATCCAGTCTAGTTTAAACGCCTCCAGCCAATCTCGACCAAGCAGCAACGTTTCGCATTTTGGTGTTGTTCGTACCACCACAAGTGGTAGATTTGCTTTCTCGCCGTGATGCTCAACAAACACTTTACACTGACCTAGAACTTTTAGCGAAACGCCTCCATACGTTTTCAACCGCAAGGTGCACGGAGTCAGAGGCAAATCAGGCCAATATTCCTTATAAGCACTTTCTGGCACGATAGAAACAGACGCCCCCGTATCGATTTGCATTTGCACATTTCTTCCGGCCACTTCACCGGTCACCATGTAGCTATGACTGCTATCGTCACAAGAAAAGATATTATGCAGCAGTACGTCACCGGCACTGTGTGCTTCCGTATCATCGGTGCTGTCTTCCAGAATTTGTATCGCCCTTGACGTTTGGCAACACCTATCAAGGTGTCCCAGTCGATGACAAGCACGGCACCGGTACTTTCGGAATGGGCATGCACTGGCGGCGTGGTTCTGCCCACATCGTAAACAGTTTTCTACGTTGTGTTCCGGCCTTGCCCATGTACTCGTTGCCGCTGTTTTCCGATAGGCTTTTGATTCCAACCTCTCGCTTTGAGCGTGCCGTTTTACCGTGTTAATTTCTGTTTCCTCAGACAAGTTCGGCTGTATTACCTTTATCTCTGCGCAGGCCAGCTCGATACTCTTTGCGACTTCGCACGCGTCCACAAACGACAGTTTGCTCCTTTTCAACAGTTCTGCTTGAGTCACCTGGTCTCTTAATCCAGCGACAAAAAGGTCTCGCAAAGCTTCGTCTAGGAAATCACCGAATTCACACGACGTGGCGAGCCTTTTCAATTCAATCGCAAATGCTGCCACGGGCTCATTTTCTTGCTGTGCTCTGCGGTTAAACCGGAACCGTTCCGCGACTACCATTCTTTTCGGAGCGTAGTGAGCTTTGAGAACCTTCCCAAGGTCTTGGTAATCCTTGTTATCCGGTTTTTCTGGGGCAAAGAGGTGCTTCAGCGTTTGATATGCTTTCTTTCCCATGGCCGTTACAAATACGGAAACCCTCAGCTCATCGCTCACCTGTGTGGCTTGGAGGTAGTGTTCGAAGCGCTCGACGTACGACTCGAAGTCTTCGTCCCCATCTTCGACGAACGGTTCGAACCGCCCATGTGCAGCCATGCCGCCGTCTTCCACCGAGGTTCTGTAGGGCTGCCGGTAGCGGTGCTTCAGTTCGTAGAGTATAGAGTAGAGCCTGGAAGCTGTGGCTCATACCCACACTGGGGGATTGGCCAAGAACCTTCAGTTCGACAGCGATCCCATCTTCGTCGTCACTGCGATCCCATCTTCGTCGTCACTGTTGTGACCTCAGCAGACATGGTGCAACACCTTTGCTTACACAGTAACAAGGGTTTATTAACAGAAACAGGTCAAAAGAAAGAGTGACTGAGAACATAATGCAATAAGGTCGAAGTCTGGGTCAGTTGGTACATGACGCTGAGGCAAAAACCAGTCAAAAATTACACCATCTCCCGCTAAAGGGGATCATGAGGCGATGCGAAGCCGGAGCACTTGCACGATCGCGTTCCGTTGGCGTTCGTTGGGCATACTACCGACCTCGCGTCGTGGAACGCGAAGAGGGACGCTACGCGCGTCGTATCTTCCATCTAGCCTGGCCGTTAATTCTCACAGGGCGAGCGGGGAACGCGGTCGACAGGCGGGTGAGAGGGGAGCAGCGTAGGAGAGGAGAGAGAAGGGGAGGGGACGCGCATGCACTCGAGCTCATCGCGGCGTTGCGCAGGAGAGGATTTCGGCATGTCTAGCCCGTGTTTCAGAGGAAGAGTGGAAAGGGGGAGGGGAGAGGGGAAGTGGAGAGGGGGAGGGGAGAGGGAAAGTGGAGAGGGAAAGGGGAGAGGGGTAGATGACATGGGGAATGGTGAGGGGGAGTGGAGAGGAGGTGTGTGGAGAGAGTATGCACATGCGCAGTAAGGGTGGTCACGCCGCACACCACCACCACCACCACCGGATTGAGCTCGGCCTTAAGATACTTCGCATCTAAAAGACGCCGGACAAGGCGTCTTTTTTGTGTGTGTCACTTCTTCCCCTTGTCCGGCGTCTTTTTGACTGGTTTTTGCCTCAGAGTGAGAACATAAGTTGGCTGCCTTTTATAAGGGCAGCAATCGCGATAGTGATAACGTCTGTCCAGTCAAACGCGCGCGCACTTTCACCCGCACTGCGCTGCACTCACACACAGGCACTGACGCACGCGCACTGGCACAGCACTAACCTAGTGCCCTACGCTCAGAAGCCGAGTCTCTTCCCAAGTCTTACCCATGGGCTAAACACCCGCGCTTGCACAATGTAATTATAATTGAACGCATATAAATTCATTGTACCGGTGATATAAAACATATCTTAAAAAAATTACACCATCTCCCGCTAAAGGGGACCATGAGCCGATGCGAAGCCGGAGCACTTGCACGATCGCGTTCCGTTGGCGTTCGTTAGGCATGCTACCGACCTCGCATCATGGAACGCGAAGAGGGACGCTACGCGCGTCGTATGTTCCATCTAGCCTGGCCGTTAATTTTTACAGGGCGAGTGGCGAACGCGGTCGACAGGCGGGCGAGAGGCGGGTAGCGTAGGAGAGGAGAGAGAAGGGAAGGGGACGCGCATGCGCTCGGGCTCATCGCGGCGTTGCGCAGGAGAGAATTTCGGCATGTAGAGCCCGCGTTTCAGAGGTGGAGTGGTGAGGGGGAAAGGGGAGAGGGGAAGTGGAGAGGAGGAATGTAGAGAGGGGAAAGGGAAATGGAGGGGGAGAGGAGGAGCGGAGATGGGAGGGGAGAGGGAGAGGGGAGATGGAAGAGGAGGAGTGGAGAGGGGAAGTGGAGAGGGGGATGGGAAAGGGACATGAAAGGGGAAAGGGAAGGAGAGAGGTGATGTGGAGAGGGAAAGGGGAGAGAGGGGTGGAGAGGGGAGTGGAGAAGGTTTGCGCATGCGCAGTAAGGGTGGTCACGCCGCACACCACCACCACCACCACCACCACCACCACCACCACCGGATTGAACTCCGCTATAAGATGCTTCACATCTAAAACACTTTCTATAAAGACTTCGTTGAAATATTTCGTGGTGGCGAAATAAAAGCCCTGACTCGGACACAATGTAAAGCCGACAGGAAGCATTCCACACATCAGGAAAATTCTGCCTTCGCGAAAGTTTAATGCCACACACGCGTTTCGGTGATCGAGGGACGTGCTTTCCGTTGGGCCTTTCCAGACGCCGACGAGCGCTAGAGGAAAGAAGAAGGACGCCGAGCCGATCACCCACTACTCGGCCAATCCCCTGCATTGGGTATGTGCCATGCACAGAGGACAAAAACAACAGCGTTCCACGGAAGGCGGCAACCACAGAGTTTCCCACAATATTAAGAACTTTTATTGAGGGAAAGGTTTAGGAGCTAGAAGGGTGCGGTCCAATGTCCAAGGCTCCACTGGCTAGTGCCGCCAGCCAGACGTGATCAGAAGTTGTGTAGTTGAACCTCCGGGTCAGAGCTAGCGAGAAATGCCTCCCATTGTTCCAAAGAGTTTTCTATTCTACACTTATACTGTAAGCAGTAGATGTCATTTGGCCTTTTACTGCAACCCCATGACATGTGGTAGAGGGCCGGGGACGAGTCGCAACACCATAGACAATCGCGCCCATACAAAGGTGGAAAAAAATGATGTAATCGCAATAAATTTGTATGCACCCTCGTTTGAACTCTACGGAGGTCCTTAAAGGGACACTAAAGAGAAACAATGAATCGGTTTAGATCGATAAATTGTGCTCTCTGAGAACTCTAATGGCGTTAATTTCGCCATCATAAGTTTGTTAATAGAGGAGAAAATCAAGTTCAAAGTCTCATTTTTAAATTTCGCGCTGAAATCTCTCCGCGTGAGGTCGCGGATTTTTAAGTGTATTTATCGTATTTTGGCGCCATCGGCTCAACAAAATTACCCCAAACTTGGCATGTTAAGTCAATGGTCCCCTCAGAGGACAATGTACTTTATTTTTACCGATTAGGAACTACGTAGTCCCTATTAGGTGCCGTCAAGACATGTGACGTCACCGCGGATGATGCGGAAACTTCAAGGTGGCGTCGCCAACCATTTTGTTTTTGCGCGTTTTCTCGCTTACTAAGTGTCTTCTTGCAGCAAGCGTGGTGTTTTTGGTATCGTGAAAGAGTACTTTACTAATATGAGAAAAATCGTTTTGCTCTTTAGTGTCCCTTTGAGCGCACTGTGGGGGCCGTCATATTTATGCCGTGCTCATCGCTGAAAGCAAAAATCTCACGCGGAGCAATCCGGGCAAGGGTGACTATCTTTCTCCTCACAAAGGCCATCGTGTGTAGTGTGGGGCGGTGGTAACTGGCAGGAAGGCTGGCGCTCCGCTCGGTTCGTGAGCGCTCGAGCGAGAGTGTCCGCCCTCTCGTTACCCTCAAGGTCTGCGTGTCCCGGGCACCAGACAAGTGTTTTTCTGTTCATTTCCCAAGAGCTCGGTGGCAAATTCGTGTAGGGGTGGCAACCAAGATCGGGAGATCCATGTAGGAGAGGTTGGAGATGATATACGATGCTTCCTCAAGTACACTAACCGGGAGAGACTCAAAGATGTCACCCCTCCTCGTATCTTTAAGAACCTCGCCCTCAGCCGATCTCAGGAGATATTTATTAACAAAGTGCTAGCAAACACAGCCACTACCCCTCACATAATTCATCAATGGCAGAGTCTTGCTGACCGGAAGAGGGGCATAGACACCTCCGCCCCCTGCATATGTACCTTTTGCCACTCTCCATGCATAGCCAACATGGAGCATCTCATTTTACGTTGTCCTGCCCTACATCCTCATCGAAGGAACAGCGCCATTTTTATGCATCCCGATTTGGAAGCAGTACAAAAGGACATACTCCAACACCCTCACCAGCTTATCACATTAGCCCACTTCGGAGTTAGTAGCGGCTTGGCGCGCGTGATTTAGTGTGTGCCTACCAACCCTCCCCCACCCCCAACCTCCTTATCAGTGGCCTTCGGTCCTCCCTTTGCCTAATAAAAGAATCTATCATCATCATTTCCCAAGAGCAGTGATTCCACTCCTGCGCCAACTGCGCCAAAGTGCACCGAATTGTATTTGCTGCGCCATCCTGATAATATCGACGAAATTTGCGCCAAACTGCGCCAAAGTCTCGGGTTTGGGGGCGTCTATCACCGGCAATCGCACCGCCGGCGCGTCAGAACATGTGCAGCTCGATCTTGGGGCTGCCAATAAAGTCGCAATCATGGACCAAGAATTATTCCGCTGAATAAATAGCGCTCGCGCGTGCGTTCCGAGTAAGCCACGATGCCATGCACGGTGCCGCAGCTTCTGTTCTGCATGTCGGCTCGACAGCAAAACGCGCTCTCCGCAGAGGCTCGTGACGTCTATAGGCCTATCGGTAGCGAGAAAGTGCGACGGCGATTCATCGGCGGACGTCGTCTGTTCCAGAAACGCTGCTGATAGCTCGTTTCAAGCGTCGCACGGCACGTAAGGAAAGCAATGTTCAGTAATAACTACATGAGTGCCGCTAAAATGTCTGTCACTTCTGTTTCCGGACATCGCGGAATGAAATCTGGGATCGCTCGCAGTAGATATATGGGACAATATCGAATTTTCCTTGCTTCGCGTTTTTGGAAGAGCACGCGAACGGTGGAAACGCGTTCACACTTTTCCTCAGATATACTTTATCCATGGATCTTCATCCAGAAGAGCTTTTTCGTAATTCCTTCCACCAGCACGTCCGAGTTTGTAATCACTCTGCGGTAAATACCCCCTAAAAGGCCCTGCACTTTCGAGCTCACGTGCTAGGGTTCCAATTCGAATTTTACAGCGAAAGCTGTTATAAGATCATTTCACCGGCCGTTTTTGGCGCCGGAGTTGTCCGCCGCCGCCGGTGTCCGTAACCAGTATCGCTCGAAATAAGAAAAAAAAACGAAATAAGACAAAAATTCCAGGATGGAACAAGGTTCGAACATGGGCCCTCTGCGTGGGAGCCCAGTATTCAACCTCTGAGCCATGCCGGTGCTTGAAACTGCTTTGCAAAAAGGTCCTATACAGGCTTTATGTCGGGAAGGAATCGCATTAGCATATGCAGTATAGCGTGGTAGAAGAGTAAAATAAGCACCAAGCGTCGCACAACGCGAATTCTGTAACCAGGCGTCACACAATGCGAATTGCGCAACGAGTCGGTTGTTGAATGCTTCCAACCCATTACAAAGGGCTCTGCCATAATTCTTCATCGTCATCAGGCACAGCATCAACAAAGTGCGCATAATGCCTTACATCCGTTTAGCAGTTATCAACGCTCTCCATAGAATGACGAGAAATGGCACAGTGCCTGCTGCCCTACTTCTCAAAAATTACAATGATTTATAGCGTAGTGGGTTCCTCGCAAGTTCACTTGTATTGGTTGCCAAGGAAGCCAATAAGCGCATGACACATTTCCTCGGGGCCTCAGTGAAGTTCTTCGCCCCCCCTCCCCGTCTCTCTCCCACGTCAACGTATGTTATACAGCATGACGGGAGAGGGAAATAGCGACCGGGCGTCACCCAATGCAAATTACATAACTGGTGGGCCGTTTAAAGGGGTCATGAAGCACCCCTTGGGCTGATTGAAAAAACACATCCTGCGGAAAGCTGACACGGCTATGAACTGCTCTGCCAAATATTACAGTCGTGCGCGCCGCGTAATGGCCACAAGCGGAGCGCGAAGTTGCCGTTTCCCCAGGCACCCTCTTTTCAAACAGAGGCCGGTTCTCACTCTCGTCGGTGGGCGGGGCGTCTGTCCGCTGTACGTCGCAAGAGACATAGCATGCTTATTGGCCGATAGCCGACGTAAATCGAGAGCGGCGTTCGGATCAGATGCGCTTCTTGCCGCGCGGTGCCGCCACTTGCCGGAGCCGCACCCCTCAGTACACGGTAGCCGCACTCGCGCAAGCGAATCACAGCGGGAGAGCGATCGCGTTTCATGACGCGCGCTGACGTAACTTCTTACCCCCATGCCATCCCTCCCTGTCTAGCTTCCAGTGCGCTCGCCGGCACGAGAAAAGAGAGAAAGCGCTGGGAGCGTGCGCCAAACCCCCGTAACTCCGCTGATTCTTGACGGATTCGAGAAATTTTTGCGGCAATCGATTCGGGAGGCAGTACACTCCGATACTGAGGCCATTAGATCATTACTTGGAAAAGTGGTTCATGACCCCTTTAAAGATTCCAACCCATTACAAAGGGCTGAGCCATAATTCTTCATCGTCATCAGTCGTCGCGTCAACAAAGTGCACATAATGCCTAACAGACGTGTAGCTGGTGCCTCGCTTCTCCGCAGAATGACGAATAATGGCTTAGTAGGTGCTTCCCAACTTCACAAAAATTGTGATTTAAGGGGTAGTGGGTACCTTTCTAGTGTACTTGTATTGTAGCCCCAAGAGAACTTAACGGGCTCTAGAAACGCCGCTCTTCCAGCTTTCGCTGTGACTGCGCTGCGGTTTCAGCGCAGGCCTGGCTTTTTTTTTTGCTTGCTTTTTTAAAAATGTCATCTCATTAGTAAAATCATATCTCCTGGTCGGAGCAGCCGCAAATGCGCAGCTAGCTGTCAGTAGCGGGCCCGTCGCTGACGGCCCGCAGTGAAGCGGCTACGCCATGTTACACGTCCGCCCCTCGCTTCGGGGGTCAATAGCTAACGGTTAAAAAAAAAAAACTCAGTTTCGCTTAAGAGCGAAGCAATGAATGCGATACCAAAAAATTGTATTGTGAAACGAAGTAAGACTAGCAGCTAACTCTTTTGGATCCGATCTCGCGTAACTCAACAAAACGCTGGTTTAAGGGAATATGGCCCCTCCAGGAACCGAAGCGTTTTCTTGCTCTGAGTTCTCTAAACGCGAAGTAAGCGTTGAGAGCACAGCAAGCTTACGAGCCGTCTCCTGATGCCTCGAGGTAGCGCGCGCGCAAGCGACTGCGCCCTTCGAACGATGCCCCCCCCGCCCCCTTCCGCTCCCCTGGCGTCCCTTCATGCTCCTTACGAAAGACGGGCGGGGCGTTTCCTCTCTGTTTGATGAGCAATCGACGGCAGGCCCGCAAGCGGGAAGATGTTATCTCATGCGCTGTCCGTGCGGCGGAGACAGACGGCCGGCTAGTTTAATCTCCGCTTCCGCCGTGTTCGTCGCCAGCGCTCGCGAGCTTTTACCCGCGGCTAGAATGCGCGTGGTGATGTTATTAATTTGGACTTTATACGGAAAATTACGGCAACGGCGACGGCAAAAACCCGCCGAGAGTGTCCATATAATTGCTATCGCAAGGGTCAATGTACGGGGCAGATTTTGCGCCCCCCCCCCTCTTAGGTAATTAAGGGGGGGGCGCCCCCCTGCCCCCCTTGTGCGCACGCCTATGCTCCTGAGATGATTTTTTCCATGAGATTTGCAATGAATCGAAATATTTCTAGCCTTCATAAGAGCCCCATAATAATACTAAGGTGCTTGAATGTTAATGCAATATGCTTCTGTATTGCACTCCAGGATGTAAAATTCGCTGCTCCAAAGTGCTCCCAGATGCAAAATTGTCTGCTCCAAAGTGCTCCAAGATGAAAATTTTGCTGCTCCAAAGTGCTCCAAAACGGAAATTTTGCTGCTCCAAAAATTGCTCCAAATCAGAAGTCCTCGGTAGCATCACTGCAAGAGGTTGCAAATTTTCAGTGGGAGGCGACCGTTCGTAAAGAGTCGGCACGCCTCCTGCGAATCCGACAGGATGGTGATGTACGCCTGCCCTACTTTTCACTCTCGATTCTTAATCGCCAATGCGATGGCCAGACACTCTGCCTTGGCGATCGAGGACGTATACAGGGATGCGCTGGATACCACGCTTCTCGTGTCGCTGCTGACAATTCCGACTATTGAGCGTTCCAGTTATATCTGAAAGCGTCTACGTATAGCACGTTCTCATTGCCTCTAATTTTCTTATGCATTTTATGCGCTCCCCTCTGCTTTCTTTATGCCGTTTCTTGGTCATATTCATAGGGATAGGGGCGATCGAGACATGCCTTCGGACTGGTTCTGGTATTTCTACCAGCCCCTCGTCCAAGTTTTCGAGGTGTCTTGGAAAGGCCACCCCTATCAGGATCTTCCTTCCCGACTTTGCCCGAGACAGTTCCTCTGAGTGATTAATGTAGCTACAATAAAATTCTACGCTTGCGCATCACTTAGACAACTCCCAAAGATTACACGCGCGCTAGGCGGAGCTTCTCTCGCCTCAGATCAGTCTCCGAGTTGGCATATACAATATTATGCCAAGTTCATCACCAGGAGCTACGTGTGCAAGACGGGTGGTAGGTAAGGCTAGGTAAAATTTTAATTGGTACACTGCGTAGACTGCAAAGGCGCCCAAAACGAAACTATATCTCCACAACGGCCCTAATACATCAAAATGCACAGCAATACGTGACGTCACAATGACGCATCACCGCCGTGATTTCCGCGCACAATAAAAAAATAAAATTTCGCAATTTATTTGTTTTGTAGTGGCCGACCCTACCGATATATTAGCAAAATGCTCCAAAATCCCCAAAATCTGCCTTAACTGTTTGTTTATATGAAGTGCGTCTATGATTTACAGGCCCCTTCATTTACAATTCATCATAGCTAGGGCTTACAGTTTGAAAGGCACGGGAACTAAAGGGGGTTATGCCCACTCTCAAGGCTTAAAACAGGGGGCGGGGGAAGATCAATTTCTCCCACCCCCACTACCCATTCGGTCGGTCAACTGTAGCTCTGCGGCACCCATTTGACAAGCGCTGGAGTTGACTTTTTTGGCAGTAGTGCTTTGTGCGGGCAAATGATAACTAGATCTTTCCGAATAATGATTCAATTGCGATTTGGTTGATGGGGGGTCAGCAAAACAGAAAAAAAAAGAAAAGATATCATCGTACTGCTGAATGCAATTCCCCAAGACACTGCACACCATGGTTCACCACCCTGTTCGACAAGTCTCATGTAATGCCAAATACGCATGCCTATACCTTTTTAGCCAAGTAGGTGTGAAAATAAAATGTAGCGTTGTCGTGCCTCGTGCCTAAGGCTCTCAATGCAGTGAGTCAACTAATAATTGGTCTGTGTTGCAGCTAGAGTTACTTGCTTTGAGCTCACATATATTTAACCCTTTACATCCCGAGTTACTTTTGAAAAAACGTATCCAACATGCGACTTTTTTTAGTGCGATCGGCACATTGAAGAAATGCCAGAAATGGACTAAAGACACTCTGAATAATGTATTTGTATAACATCCAAGCAGTTGCTCAATTCCAGGGACAGTCGGCTTCACCGCACTGTGATCATTCCAAACACACCTTCTGTGGGCCTGTGAGAGCCGTTGCGACGAGACCGACTTTCACTCACTCACTCACTCACTCACTCACTCTCACACACACACACACACACACCATGAGGGCCTTTCCTCCAATGAAGGGAGACTTTAAGCCTTGTGCCCACCCAACTCTTACCTGGTGTTGGTGGTGGCTTACAATACATGCTCACACACACACACACACACACACACACACGCACACACACACACACACACACACACACACACACACACACACACACACACACACACACACACACACACACACACACACACACTGGGACAAAGCTCCTCCCCGATGTGTCGCGGCAGTTGAGTGCAGTGTTTAATCTTACGAGTTGAAGGCATAGGCAAAGATGATAACGGTTACCCTGTTACTACCGGCTGGCGATAGCAAGCGATGACTGCTCGTCACTTCAGGGAGGAACATTGCGCCGATCCTCACCGCCTTACGTGCATAATCATGCAAACCACAATTAAACCTTGCAGCGGGATATTTCGCAGCACAGAAACGCTTAAGAATTCTTCCTAGAGGAACTGTGTAGAATCGCGACTGCCTCCAACTTTTCAATACAAACATGCCCGCTTGGCAGTCACTAAAAAAAAAAATCACAGCATATCCACGGGGTGAATGATGATGAGTGGGGCGAAGCTACGGAGGGAATCATCTGTAAACCGTGAAACTCTTCCGTGAAATGTGCCCAGTACATAATATAAAGAGTGTGAAACATCGTGTATATATTAAACATCAAACTTTTATTGTACTGTTGGTTTACGTGGTCCCTTCATTATCACTTGTGATCGGTGAAATGCAAGGAAGAAGTCCGCTCCCGAGCGAAAGAGCGCCAAGAGCGACCGCATTCCCCGCTCGCCCTGTGCGAATTAAAGGCAAGGCTAGAGGGAAGACAGGACGCGCGTTCCACGACGCGAGGTCGGTAGCATGCCCAACGAAAGCCAACGGAACGCGATCGTGCGAGTGCTCCGGCTTCGCATCGCCTCATGGTTCCATTTAGCGTCCCAAAACCAAATATATTGCTCAAGGTGTGCCTTGCGTTTTTCGTAGAAATAATTTCTTTATCATGTACATTAAGACGAAAAGTTGAAAGCTCACTAGAGTGTATCGCCCGCAAAGTATGTCTTTTAGTGTGATTTAACTCTCGTACGGCAGGGTCCTCGCGCCGTTGCCGGTCCACCTCGCCCGTTGACGATCGGGCGAGGTGGCTACATACAACTACTACTACTACACTTTAAGAAAAACATCTGGCGTTCTTTCGTTCTGCTTTTACAAAACATCTGGCGTCTTTCGTTGGTTTATTTCATCAATCAACGGCGTTTTGAACAAAATTTTTATTGTTTAATCACGCACAGGAGAAATCTCACCAGGCACTACCTTGGAGGTAAACAATGGCTGCTAATGGGAATGAGAGACACAAGAAGTCGGCTTTTAGCTAACACTTACACTTCTATTCTACTAACGTTTCCTACTGGAACATGCCAATGGCTGCTAATGGGGAATGAGAGACAGAAGAATTCGGCTTTTAGTTAACGCGCACGCTGCGAATTTTTTATTGTTCAACAACGCACAGGAGAAATATCCCACCGGCACCACCTTAGAGGTCAAAGCGTAAGACTTGTTACGGACTACTACGATGACGACGACTACGAGGGACGAACGGGTGCCGCCTTAAGGAGCTTCGCCCCTAAAAGTTCATTATTCAATCTTAGTTGACTGGGTGGCTGATAGTGATGATTATTCACCCTTTGTGTCCCCCTTAATACACAACTTATCTGCTAAGGTGGTTTTCATGTTCTTCTAAGCGCTGAATTTAAAAAAAAAACCATAAAGTTTAATTTCGAACACCCGGTATACTGAGGATCCCCTCAGATTGAATACTTCCGGTTTCCATTGTTTTTTATCAAGAAATTTGACCCAACAGTGAAACCCTCTTAAAGGGACACTAAAGAGCAAAACGATTTTTCTAATATTAGTAAAGTACTCTTTTACGATACCCAAAACACCACGCCTGCTGTGAGAAGACGCTTCGCAAGCGAGAAAATGTGCAAAAACAAAATGTGGGTGGCGACGCCACCTTGAAGTTTCCGCACCATTCGTCATGACGCCACATGTTTTGATGGCGCCTACTAAAGACCACGTACTTCCTAATCCGTAAAAATGAAGTACATTGTCCTCTTTGGGGGTCATAGACTTAACATACCAAGTTTAAGGTAATTTTGTTGAGCCAATGGCGGTAAAATACGATAAATACACTTTGAAATCCGTGACGCCACGCGGGAGATTTCAGCGCGAAATTTAAAAATGATACTTTGTACTTGATTTTCTCCTCTGTTAATAAACCTATGATGGCGAAATAAACGACATTCGAGTTCTCAGAGCACAATTCATCGATCTAAACCGATTCATTGTTTCTCTTTAGTGTCCCTTTAAGGCCTGGTGAGGGACTTTTTAAAAGTAATGTACTGCAACATAGACGTAAAGAAGAAAATGCTGAGAGTTCTTGAATGCTGCACTTTTTCACTATGGCAGATTCAAGACAGGCATTAAAATGAGATTTCAGTGAATTATCGTTACATGGGCTTGCTTTAAGGCTACCCTGCCTGACACTTTGTTCACAGTAGTGAGGGAGTGGCTTGCAACAAAATGCACAAGCTCGTGAACATAAGTGTTTCCGAAAGTGGCGTTTTTGTAGTTTCCGAAACGCAGTTCAAACGCAAGCAACAAATGAAACGTGAACATGCTTTATTGTTATCAAGACTTGTAACAATGAAGGATCCTGAGTATGTGCCTCACCTGCGTAATCACTCGGAGGCACTACAAGCAACAAGAAAGTAAGTCCCTTGCCGACGGAGACGGCGATGAAGGCATTGAACTTTGCACCACACTGTGCAGTCTGTCACATTCACACATCAGATAACTGCGATATTCTTGGAGAAGAAAAAAAAATAGCACAGTGGTCAGTGACTAGATGAGCTCACACCACTTCTCCAGCGTCTTGAGTGTTTCGAGGCAGAATTTCTTGGACGTCACCTCCAGTTCGAAGCACTTGTGCTCAAGGTGATAGATCTGAAACAGATGAAGAGATACTGAGGGCGTCCTGAGGGGGAAAAAAGCTACAAGGAAAGCTAACTGAAGTCCAAGTGGCATGGGTGAGGTGAATGCACCCAATAATTCAATTTCAGAGCTCAATTTATTTTTATGTGCAACTGAAAGCATATTGTCTCACTGCCTAGTACTGCAGTGGCGATGTTAAATACACCAGAGAAAATATTTTTCCGGAACTTCGCCAACCTGTGCACACACTTCACATTCCGTGGGAACACACTTGGAAGCTGCAACAGCAACATGGCACCTGAATAAGTTAAAATTGATCAAAAAAAAAAAAGACAGCTTAATCCTGAAAATATTAGTATTCAGTTTTGAGGGCAATTTTCATGAAGGCTGACGACTGGCACAGGGACATTTGCTGAGCTGCACATACAGAGAAATAATTATGTGTGTAGAAATGTTATGAAGCCTTCTACGAACCATAAGAAGCATTGCTTTTCAAGATAAGCTTTTTTTTAATCAAAAAAGTTGTATTAACTCCCTAAAGGTCAAATGCAAGGAAATTTTCGCCCACCAGAAATACCTAGTTTCAGTCGGTGTAGATATAGGCAAGCCTCCAGAGAAAATTTGACATTTGAAGTACAAGTAAAAGCACCGCAACAGTATTTCAAAAAGAGGAAATTTTCACAATAAAACAGAAAAAAATGATGTCATCATCAATGCAGGCAGCGAAGCATGACAAAGAAGTTAAGAACACGTAACACAGAATGCACAGCTCCTCGGCATAATCTCTGAGGTAAGGAGGCAACTAAAACATCCCGAAGTCGTCATGCTCGAACCTAAGTCATACCGACATCTGCCAGTGGCAGACGCCGCCTACTTAGGCACTGTTTGGAGGCTGCTAACAAGAAAAGTATACTATATCCTTCTCTGCACTATACCAAATGTGACCTTATTTTGCTTCTTTCTTTACAGCACATTTTTAAAGTTTCGTTTTTCGAAAACACACCTAAAGCATCCTTATCAACCAATTCGCTTTACACTTTCTCTAAGCAATTACAGCTACGTATTCGTCATAATCACAAACTGGTACTGTAGAAAATGAACAAAGAATTTTTTTTACAATGCTTCGAAAGCGATTGTATCTACAGAGCAATGTTTGGGCGATTTCAAAACGCATAGCCTTTGAGTGCTGACAAAGCACTGCCATCTATCTGGCAGAACACAAAAACCAAACAAGCAGAGTCGCTGGGCACTATGAATGTACAGCCACGTCTGTTTTAAGCAATGTACAAACAATGCAATAATTGTGACTGTCGAATGCTAACACTGTGCAGCCACCTATGCAGTAGAAGGAACTCAAGTAAATGTGCTCCGTTCATACAAATTGATTTGACTGCCTCAAATAACCTCGGTATTAAGCATTCATAATAATTGCTGGTATTGAACATCGCAAAACCACAATATGATTATGAGAGACACCACAGTGGAGGGCTCCAGAAATTTCGAACACCTGCAGTTCTTTAACGTGCACCTAAATCTAAGCATTTATTTTGCACTGAAACCTGCCGGGCTAGCTTTTCCAAGAAGAAACAAAAGCATGCAAAATATGCCAGAAATGAAATAGATGCTGCTCAAGCGTTCCAAAGAGTACTCTGATTGATAGACGGCTGCACTCATTCATTGCCGCATTGTACAGGGCTTCGTGCTCTTTGATGGACGTGCCAGTGACATGTTTTCATGCTGCGTCCATTAAAGAGCGTGAAGCCCTGTAGGATATGGTGGTGAACGAGTGCAGCTGTGTATCAAAGAACACTTGGATAGTGTTGCGTGAATGCACGTCTATTTAATATTTAGTGTGTTTCATGCATTTTTGTTTCGCTTGGCTTGGGAGCATGATAGAATTGGCCACCTGAAGTTGTGGAAGGAGACACCTATCACATACCGTATTTTCTCGCATATAACCTGCAGCAAAAACGTAAAAATGTGCTTAAAAGTGGGGAGTACAGGTTACATGCAGGGGTTATGTCCATAGCTTTTTTTTATTATTTTTGTAGAGTTAACTGTTAAGTGTGTGGGTTATATGCTGGGGCAGGTTATACTGCAAAAAATATGGTACTTTCAATTCCCACCAGCCATAGCATGGCCTTCAAGATCTGTATTTGCTATCCAAAGATGGTGTCTATGACATGTTTGGGCGGAAAATTAGTTGTGTGCACTATGCAAAGGCAGAAGCCTTTGAGATTTGTTTCTATTGCCCAGAGCCATTCTGCTGGTGTGTACTCATACTGCCATCGTTACTGGAGGTGCCCATGCTTCCTTTGTGTCTATGGTGGGTTGTCGTGTTGGTCGTGCAAGTGTGCTGCATCTGCTCAGTGCTTTAAGACTTCCGTTGCACCAAATATGTAGTCTTAAAACAGGATGACACAGAGAAAGCAGAAATCACTTTTGCTGCAAGGAAGCTTGAACATTCTAAGTGCAGTGAAAGAAAACCTAATGCAGAAGGCCTCCAAAGTGAAGAGGCTATGACTGATGCCTTGTACTTCAAGTCCATTGCCGCAATAATAAGCAAAATTTAAGAAGATGCATGAATATTCAATGTCAAGTGCAAGCAACCCCGGACATGCAGCTTGATACGGCCATTTTCAAAAGGTTCAAGTGAGCCAGGGTCCCAGGAGTGAACTTCGACGGTGCCATCCCATGAAAAAAGGTACTGGAGATCACTGACAAGCTTCGTCTTCAAGAACAGATGGATCGATCATTTTGAAAATGGGCTTTGAATATACTACCGAACAGTGAACGAAGAGGCTGCAAGCGTCAACAATGCAACCGCTGACAAATGCAGAGAGACCATGGTGCCTATGTAATCAAGGATTACAAGCCAAGGGCAATGCTGGCAAAGTGGGCATGTCTTCGAAGGTGCAGTCATCTAAAATGCTGAGCCTTAAAAGCGAAGCTTGCAGCGGCAATAAATGCAGCAACAAACAATCCCCAGTGCTGCAACTTGGATGGCTCTAAAATAACGAAACCATGGGTAACAGGAAAGTTTTGGAACTCACGTTGTATCAAGAATATCCACTACCTGCAAGACATGGATGGCATGCTCAGTTTTTTTAGGTGTTCATGGGATACATCGACTCTAAGATGGGCTGTCAGAACAGAAAAGTTACTCTCTTTCTCGACAACTGCTATGCGCATCCCAAAGACACTATATTGCTACAGAATATCAAGGTGGTTTTTCTTCGAAAACTGATATTTTGGCAATGTTGCAGGTGTTCATACTTGAACAAGGAGCGCGATAAAACGATGACACAAGAAGGAACAAGAAGGCCAGACAAGTGCTAACTTCAACCTTAGTTGTTCAAACTAAAGGTTCTTGCTGCCAACCCTACGAGCCACCTTCAGCCCTTGGATGCTAGAATAATAAATACAGAGCACTTTTACAGGAAGCATATTGTAAAGCCATCCCTGGCCAGCGTGGAACATGAGAAACAGCCAAATACTATGAATTACTTAGCACCGACATTGAGCAGGTACTATGAATTATTACTACTAGGTACTATGAATTATTTAGCACCGACATTGAGCACCAGCACTGCTGCTACAATCGAACACTGCTTCAATCAGTGTTTTGATCTGCACGTAGATGGCACAGGAGAGGCTGCTGGAGACTGTGCCTTCACGGCCATGGAGTCTTGGTGCAAACAGAATCGCATATGATTACACTTTGTGGATGACACTGCTGTCATATCTGTGGTTTCATCCATCAAGAATATTGTGGCCAAGTGTGCAAATATGTGCACGAGTTACGACAAAGTTGAGGAGGAGGTGGAGCAGGCGCCGGAGCCAACATCTTAATCAAGTGTAGTGGCACGGGCTTTATTGAGCAAATATGTGCGCACAAGTGACGATGGCGAGAGCCACATGGAACTGCAGGTGCTCGAGAAAACCTTCTGCTGATCTGGCTTAAAAAAGTACCCGACAACGCTGCCCAATTTTCATTTAAGTGCCAAGTTTGAAATAAAATTGGAGGCAGCTAAACACTACTCTCATTTCTCCCGTTTCCCGGCTCTCACACTTTCCAGCTTACATTTTTTTCTTACAATCCCATGAGAAACTTATCAGTGGGGTTCTACCGTAAAATGACACCAAAGGTGTCATCTTACGCAGGCGCGCTTCTGTTACAAATGAAGTCAGAGTGCTAAATCATAAATGGTACTTCAACTAACAGGCTGATAACACTGCAATTATCTGTGAGGTGGCTTGTCTGTTGCACATTTTCTAATTAACAAATAGTTAATGAATTAAATTTAGCAAAAGATTCTTCTGCCACTACTGTTAAATTTCATTGCATATGTGGCTGCATTAAGCAGGCCTTAAAAAGATCGCCATCTTATTTGAATGTTCCAACTTTTCCAACTATATCGCAGTAGAGCGGTACAACAATGTAATGATATAATGAAGTAATCTTGGCTCTCCCTTTAGCTTTGTTACAAAGAGGCATGTCGGTACACTCCAACATGGATGGCTGATATATCATGGCATGTAGCAGTACTAGTGGCAGGTGCTTCAATCACTCATGCAGTGACAGCTAGCCAGTGTGTACTACAGTGCTGAACATTTTGCTTTAGCGATTGAGGCCTCATTTGTGCGTGATTTCTGCACGATTCTCCTGTAGCAACATTTTACGAGTGCATTCAACACGTCAAAATATTTTTGCATGGGCTGTGCTTGCACGTCATTCCCTGGAATGAATTGAATCGAAGTTCTGGCCCTCTTCATTGTTGCAGTTTTATAAATGTTGTTCTGGGGAAAATTCGGTGTAAGTGGTCTTGGAAAAAGGTGGCACTGGACTTGAACACAATGACTGCTTAGCTAAGAGACCGGCAAGTGGTGCAACAAACCTGAAACGTAATTACTGATGTACCTATGGCAAATCCGAGTAGTACAAATCAATGCTGATTACACTGGAACCATTTGGGGGAAAGTTCGAAAATGTGGCTATGTTGTTACAACCATTCGTTCTGAACCAAACCTGAGACACAAGGTGCATCAGCTCTGCTTGGATAGGGCTGCCCTATGTAACATGGTGCAACTTCAAGAATGTTTAACTTCTTTATGTAAATTCCACTGTAGCCATAAGTTGCCTTCATTTAAGGTTCAATGTCTGCATCCCTCCATACATGTATAATTCAATATGCTTTGTGGAACAGTGGCACACAGTCGTCCAGGAGGACTGGCCAAGTATAGGCCCCTGTGCATACACAGTAGTACACAGTAGTTCGAGGGTGGGAAAGGACCAAATACAAAAAATAATGAAGATTAAAGAAGCCATCAAATATGACACACTATTTCATTAATGAGGCATCTGTGCTTCAGAGGCACAGTGCTCGTGAAATTAAAATGCGACATCAAAATGTCAACTGGCATGCACAATTGCTTGGAATAGCAACATCCTGTTGCAATGGATCTGACCATTAAAGGTGATGTTAGTTGCAATGTAAGCATGCAAAACAATATTACACCAGTGTAACACGAACTGAAGACTGTGGAAACGAAAGTATGTGCATTACATGGCCCTGTACTGATGTGTGTCATTCCGTGAGCACTGCATACAGGAGTCAACATATAAGAGCAGCTTAATAACGAAACATAACCACCAATATTATCGTGATAAGTGTCCACTTATCTGCTCACCAGCACGAATGGTGTACTGTCTAAAGCTGCTGGAGGCATACCGCATTCTTTCACTTAGCGATCATGGAAACGCGCTGCTGTTCTTTGTCGTGTTAGCTCAACAAGCTAGTTGCTGCACTTACACAACACATGCAAGGCCAGGATTGTCACGTGATAACGGGACGAGTTGCACAGTCGCTCATATTAAATCTGTGTGTAATCTTCCAGCAAATACACAGGCTCACAAGTGTCTCAGTAGCACTGTCAAACCCACTTATAAAAATATGTATTCAAGTGCCACAAAAAATGTACTCTTATAACCAATGTTAAAAAACAAAAAGGGGGCGCAGGCTGTTGTGAGAAAACTGTAATAGCGCATGAGATACGTTAATGCACATCGGTGATAAGGACAACACAGAAGAACAGACACACACGGGTATATTCGATAAAATGCAAGAAGGTGGCCGCAGCATTTTATCAGCTTGAGAAATCTTGAAACTGCACAGTGAGATCGCCACAAGCATCTCCCCAGGTGCTTTTCACTGGCTTGCATGAGAAAACCCCAGGTCCATCTAGCTTTACTTGTATTACCCAAAGCTTGGAAGCATTTTTCTCCGGGGCGTCCAGGTGCTCCACAAAGGGCAGAGGAAGGTCCTTCGTGAAAACAAAGCCCCAGAGGAAATGTATTGTTTGCAGCAACTCCTATGAGAACCAACATTTATGCAGCCTGCCTTACGATGTCATCGGTGCTACTTTCACAATCAGTATCAGATGAAAGCACGTTTGTGACAATAGCCCTATCAATTACAAGTTCCAATGTTTCTAGTGCATCGTTAGTGTGTAGAAACTTTGAGGTCCTGAAGACTGCTCATCAAATGCGGCCCACAGATGAGCCATCATTTTATTTGTCAGTGGGAGCTTTGCAGGCTTCATATTCTCACGTGGTGTGATGGTGAAGCAAGCAAAGCACAGTCGGTAAACATTGTGGGGGCGCTGGCGGCAGCCAGAGAAAGGAGACAACAAAGAGGCGCTCATCCTTGGCGTGCTCGCACTCGGTGGAACATTGGGCAGTTGGGCTGGGGCTTGGCCAGTAAACGTGGTTTCTTCTCTCGCTCCACCTGGCTCCTTGCGCCCCCCCCACAGTGGTGCCAAATGTGATCCTCCCAGGACCGACAGATCCAGAGTGGGCCCAACTGCTCGAGATACTAAACAGCTCGACACGGCAACCACCCCTTTCGTCGAGGCCAGGGGGATACCGACCAGCGGGCCACGACTGACTGGGCCGATGCCTGGTCACAACCAGAGGGCAGAGTACAAGAACCATAACAGCACTGCTGCGATAGATTCCACGTCTGCTGGGACTGAGACTGCAAAAGAGGAAGTCGAAGATACGGACAAGGAAAACGTGAGTGACAAGGCAGCACCAGGGGACGACGAGGAGTGAGGTGATGACGAGGGCGTGGAGAACGTGAGTGATGAGGAATATGCGGAAGTGGTCGAGGAGATCGTTGAGGATGATGCCGGAGACTGCCAGGAGGGCTAAAAACTGAGGCGAGTGAGTCTCGGACACTGCGAAGAGAGGGTCGGGGAGTCGCAGCGTGGTGATGAAGAGGCCGGCAAGTTCTGGAATGGCAAAGAGGAGGTCGCTGAGGAGGATGGAGACTGAGGAGAATTCAGGAGGTGAAGACTGGCACTGAGAACTGGGAAGAAGCAGGCTGACAGCAACACCGAGGTCAAAGAAGACGAGACCGCACAGAATGCAGGCGTCAGCGGCGAGTGAGGAGAAGGACGCAGGCTGCAGACGGAAGCAGGTCCGACCGAAGAAGATGATGAGGGCAACAATTTCGTCTGAGTGTGCACATCAAGGACGTGTTGGTCAGCAGCAAGCTGAGCGAGAGGGAAGCAAGAAGGAAGAGAAAGGGGCAAGAAGGGACTGAAGAAACTAGAGAAACTGAGGACCGCCACTTCGGCTGCATCCTACGAGTGTCCCAGGACTCGTCAAGGGCTGCTGTAAGGTGCCACTGTGGTGCAAACCTCAAGCAACAGGTCTCCTGGCAGCCAAGCAAGGAGAGCTGCCCAGGGACGTCGGCAAGCACGAGAATGACACAGAGAAAACAGCCACCATGGTGGAGTCGGTGATGGAGTGCTCGACGCGTGTCTGTCCTGCAGGGGCAACGGCTATCGGACACGGCAAGCATCGCTACTGGCAGTGGACAGCCCAACCCAACCGTGTCGACCCCCTACCCGCCTACATAGTCTTCAGAGAGGGAGGGGGACAGTGTGGGGCGCTGGCAGTGGCCAGAGAAAAAAAGACAGCGAGGAGGCGCTCATGCATGGTGGAACATTGGGCAGTCAGGGCCATGGCTTGGCCAGTAAAGGTTGTTTCTTCTCTCGGCTCCACCTGGTTCCTTGCACCCCTCCCACAAGATGAAACGCTTTATTGGGCGAACTTCTTCCCAGTAAAAGAAGCAACATTGAAAGTGCACCTAAAGCGGCAAGCACAGACTTCGGTCGTCAGTTATTTGATCAACAGCGGAATGTGTCGTCTTTTACACATCAGTGATCGAACCTTCCAGCGTTATCGCTCGTGCTTGTGTAAGCTCTCAAGTAAACTTGACTAATTACATCCTGCAAGTAATCATAACGGAACAGTCTGAAATATCGTGATGCCCCCCAAATGTTGCTGCGCAGCCTGCGTCGAGTCGGTGCTAAAAGTGTTTGTGGGTGAAATCCGGTCACATCAATATATAGAAATAAGGGCCCGTGGCATTATAAGTCACTGCTTCCAAGGAAAAGCATGCTTTCTAAAGCAGTTCCACCCCATAGCAGCACTCACTTTGGACTCCGTGAGAAAGATGAACTGCACAGCCATCAAAAGATTGATATTGAAATCTGGTTGATCCCTGCTTGTATTAAGTAGCTATGTCCGTCAACAACACTAACTTGCTCAGGATGCAGCAATGGCACATTACCTGAGCACTGGCAATCACACCAGCATCCATGAGCTGCAAATGCTGCAAATGTGTTTGGCAGCAGGACAAAAGCCTTCCACACTTGAGAGCGTAGGCATGACTGGTGGGCATTACAATTATCTACAATGAGCGTCACCTCCTTCATAGATCCCTCAATCCATCAATCAAATTCCAGCAGCCACATACTGAAAATGTTCTCGCGTCAGTCCATGCCTTGCAGTTGTGACGGTTGTGCAACAGTACCCTGGCAGCACTGCACTGCGGAAGCAGCGGGGATCTTTAAAGTTTCTAATGACAAATGCAGGGCACTTGTCGCTCCCAACCACATTAGCAAAGAAATCGCTGTTTTTGCCATCCTTACATGTGTCCCCTTTATTGCTGTAGCAAAGAGGAACAAACGCTATGGTGGGTCATCCTCTCCAGTGCTTGTATGGCTCTCCGTCCCTACCACTGTGCCTGGTCTCCCTGAAGTTACTGCCCAAGTATGAAAGTCCCTATTGAGTCGTTGAATGCACATCGCCCATCAACTACGTGACTGAACCCAATGAACAATCTTCAGACATGCGCCATCATAACATCATAAACGCAACATTGCCAATATCGAGCATCTCAAGCCGTGCTATGATGCACTCATAGTGAAGCTGCTAGGTCGCCAGATGGCGTCCTTTTCGTCTCCGGGGGTAACTAGCGAAGAGGAACGAACGCTATAGTGGGTCACCCTATCCAGTGACGTCTAGTGGGTCTGCCTCTAACGCATATTGCTCAGTGGATGCCGCTTGCTCTCGGGGTCCGTGAATTGAGCTGTCGATCAAGCTAACGGTCGACTCTTACGCCAGTGTTCAATAAACGCCTTTACAGTGCTTGTGTCTTGAACGGCAACATCTGAAAGAAGAGTCCTGTTTTGTCACCATTATATATGTCAGTGTCAGTGAAGGTGACCAGGATGTGGGGAAGCGTTTCGTCGACCCACTTCCACTTCGCCTTCACATCAAGGAAAGCTCCCTCGCTGGCGAAAGCTTTGTACAGAATGCCGTGCCTCTCTTTGAAGCGCTGGATCCAACCACCACTTGGCTGGAATAATAACAATAACTGTTGGGGTTTAACGTCCCAAAACCACGATATGATTATGAGAGACGTAGTGGAGGGCTCCGGAAATTTCGGCCACCTGGGGTTCTTTAACGTGCACCTAAATCTAAGCACACTGGCCTCAAGCATTTTCGCCGCCGTAGAAAATGTGGCCGCCGCGGCAGGCATTCAATCCCTCAACCTGTGGGTCAGCAGTCAACAACACCTGGCTGGAAGTTGAAAATGTTAATCATCAGGCTTCGCCTTTGTGGCCAGAATCGGTCTAGTAATGGGCAAGCTCATGGCACAGGCAACAAGAGACCACTCGGAGAGGCCTTTTTCCCTTCCTCATAGGCTTCTTGTTGAACGAAAGGGCTGCAGCGCCTTGTATTTCTCATTTTTCTCTTTGTTTTCAAGAATTTCGCGTTCCATTACCTTTCGACTAGGACACCTAGCAGACAGACTTCACTGTTATAACCAATAACATGGTGCGGGGGTGTAGCAAGCGAGTTACTTCACCATATAAAATATATATAGGTTCACAGTGTAGCAGTTTCTTGTTATAGAATAGATCTCTGTTAATTGAAACCAAAAGGGACCATAAAAATATGTTCCATTTAAGAAGAGTTCCATTTACTGAAAGATGAACAGGGGTGCAGAATTCAAGTCATATTAGAGGCAGCTGTCCTTTAAAGCAGTGCTTTCATTTAGGAAATTTCCGTTTACAGAGTCTACTGTAACTGATATATTGTTAAAACAAGTATCATTATAAGTGGATTCGAGCGTACTAACAGGCATCTAGCAGGCAACGCATGAAGATGGAAGGAGATAACGGGCCCCACAACTCCACTTGAAAGAAGCAACACAGGTCCTCTGTCTACACATGTTTACGAGCACACGTATACATTCAATTCAGAAAGCTCGAGTATATATATATATATATTGCCTACTTTGCCTTGCTTCCTAACAAACTTTCTAAATGTTTCCTGGTACTAGCATGGAAAGGAAGTGTGCTTCTTGTAATGTAATTGTAAGAAAGGCGACAAAACATGTCATAACTTTGAAATAAAAGATTTCAAGTTGTGCTGTAGTCACCACACGATGTGCCATCATATCATGCTTTGCTTCGTCAGTCTGCACATATAATGAGGTTGATAATTTGCATCTAGCAGCAGCGTTGTTCCGTAAGAAGACTATCCACTCAAATAATCCATGTTCGGGCTTGCTTTTGCCAAGTGTTTCTTGCAGACCTTACTGACATCTTCTAAAGTATTAAAAATTTTATGAAACTTTGGTTTAAAGGCATTACAAAAGCAAGCATTTAAAAGGGGATGAGGGGTGTCTACGAGCCAGTGCAATGATAAATGCAACAAGTATGGTCATCATCTCAAAGCCAGTAGGTTAAGGTGCTCACAAGCAGCCATCTGTTTCGGATGAACACATTTGCGTAACGCTACAGACAAAAGCCGAGTTACAAATGTTATAAGTGGCATATACATGCAGAATTGCGGCCAGGGCTTTCTTGTAACCGTTTGTAACTGTCATCGACTGTTACTAAGGCTGAACGGGATCTCAGACAGCGAAATCTTTATTTGTGACTTTTTCACTGTAATTTGTAGCTTTGTGTCTGGTAATCTCAAAATTGAGTAGTAAATGCTCTAATGTATTGTACAATTAACGCTAGCATCAGGTAATTGGGACCAATTTTAGCATCATTTTGAAATGCCCACTAAAATCATAAGAAACTAGCGCACCACTGAGAGGAAGCACCAAAGATAACGTGCGCTCGAGCTTTGGTGACGTTGAAAGTGCAGTTTTCAAATCGGAGCTCTGCACATGGTACAGAATGAAACAATGTGGGTGCTTAAGTAGGCCTGTTAAGCATTCATTAGACTGTCAAGAGCGTGTCCCCTCAGGAAAAAGAAAAGCATTCCTGGCGTAAGCAGCCAGAACCACCTTGAGACCAGCCCGACAACAGAGGGAGAGGGGCGAGAAACAATAGGGTGATTCCACGTAAGATCGACCAAACGATGGCTGTTCGACCTCTTAAATTTATTTCAAAATTTTATATATTATTGCCCGATGAGTGGAAAGAAGAGATCCGCAAATTTGTTTTGCCGCCAAAAATTTTTTCGAAGCACAGGAAATCAATAATGACAAAGAGGTGGAGTGGAGGGCTCATTCGCTCTGGTGTTTTGGCCAACTTTCGTTATGAATTGCACAAAATGTATTAAGGTTAGGTAGCTGAAATATTTTTAACTAAATATATGCATGTTTTTGCTTCTGCTCAGGTAGTTTTAGTTTTTATGTGTAGTGTAGATGTTTTTATAAAAACAGTCAAAATTGGCCCAGGAAACTGTTATTTTCTTTACTTTGAAGGTCTTTATCTCAAAAAAGCCTTGTAGCAGAGCGACAAAAATTCCGCATTACGTTCTTCGCATACTTATCTACCAAACTGCCGAATCTTATATTTATATAACTTTGCAGTAAAGAGATACGATCGGGCTAAGTTCAAGAAAACACCAAACAATGGAAACTTCTGACGACAATTTAAAAAAAAAACCCAATTTTTATATTTCTTAAACTTTGTCCACTTATTCTCCTCCACATCAGCTTTCACAATCATTGAAAATATATGGCATAATTTCGTTGCACTAATAGTTACGGCCCCTCCGATGAGACCCTTAGGCAAGGATTGGCAATTCCGACTTCTTGCCCAGCAAGTGTATAAAATGCAGGCAGGGATTGAATTTCTTTTTATTAAAAGGCCAGCAGTACCGAAAAAGGTGTCGGCGGCACTGAAGACGTTAATTTTGAAATTATTTGGTCACTGCAGCGGCCACGAGCGCGGGGCTACCAAGCAGGCGCACGCGCACCCGAGATGCTCGTTGTAAGATACGGCGCAATTACAGCTCGTTTTCGCGTCATATCGATTGAGTTCGAAATAGCAGCACCTCTCGGGTGACTTGAACGCACGTGCACTGGAGCTCCGCTCTTCTATCCGCCCTCTGTTCGCATCGCAGCTAGGCGCTGATAACACGGCGGAGATGGAAGCAAGATGAAAACTCTATAATGGAGCTATGAGCGCTCGCTTTACACACGCTGCTGCCAGAGAAACTGCGCTGCGCCGGTTGCGGTAAGTGGAAAGCATGAACGTGGCACTCCAGTGGCAAAGCAAAACATGGAATGTCAAAGGAAAGAAACGCAAAACTATCGGTAACCAGATGTGCTTACCTATCGATGTCAGCAGCAGACGGCCTGAACTGGCCGCGCGTTCGGTGCGCTGTTCACACTTCAATCGGCGCGGATAGTTCTTGCGCTTTGCTCTTACTCTACTCCTCCTGTGCGTCTCATGGCGAGAAAGTATAATGAATGTATCGTGGAGACTACCATTCGAAGCACAAGAAGCTTAATTATTGCAAAGAAGCCAAAATTTCGCAGAGTTACTGACCTAGACATCAATGCTTTGAAGGAACGTTTAACACCCGAAAGATCAGTGACTGTCAGTGAGACGGACTACTTGTGCTACGCGTGCTTTTGCTACCACTGCAAAAAAGATCTTCACAGAACGCGCAGTTGAACGAGGACATTCTTATGACCCCTGAAGAAGAAATCGACGTCATTAACCAGATCACTGCGACTACCGGCGTGTTCTTTTGAAACCTCGTGGCACAGTTAGAAGTCGGTTCAGGCCAGCCTACATCAAGAGAAAACAAACGGAGGTGCAGAAGGTGGCAGAAGGTGGTAGCCGAAATGTTCGCTGCAAGATACGGCAGGCGTGAAGTTAAGGTGACGCATCGGGAAATTCAGCTGAAGGAAAGTGCTGGTTCTGAGCGCATTGGACCAAAAGCTTTCGGCAAGTTCATGCAGCAAGGACAGGACCCAGAAAACGCTGCTAACTCCTCACTCTTTTGCCATCCACACTAGAGAAAAATTAGATTAAGAAGCTTATTTCTTAAGCATGGAAGCATCGGATCTTCAGACCTGCATGGTACGCTGAGCCTTGCATAAGGGTCTCATTGGAGGGGCCGTAACTATTAGTGCAACGAAATTATGCAACATGTTTTCAATGATTGTGAAAGCTGATGTGGAGGAGAATAAGTGGACAAAGTTTAAGAAATATAAAAAATGTTTTTTTTTTATTGTCATCAGAAGTTTCCATTGTCGGGGAAAAGGTCCCAGTCTCCTCCGAGGAGTCGCACGGGGTCGCGCCCACTCACTAATCCGTGTCGACGTGGTCACGTGATCCGCAATCCCCTCGTGTGAATACCCCTTAAAGGGACTGTCTACCGCTCGGAAAAATTTTTTTGATTGTGGTGAAAATGAGAAGATCGTTCGTCACATCGGCGGCAACGAGCGCGCTTTCGTCCCATAAAAAAAGAATTATAATTTTAATCTGATGTTGAAAACCGTGAAAGAATGACCGCTAGCGTCACCCAACAGCAAAGTGGTCGCAATTCCCGCAATCTATAGGTGTGACAGACTATCCACGCAGGTGGACTTATTTTGCTTAAAAACAAACATGTAGAACTTGAGAGTGTATTTTCCGCTCTTGAAACAGCTTTCAATTGCGTCAAAAAGTAATCAAAAAGACGCCTGGCGGCGCTGCCGACGCCGCCGCTTTCGAGTTCGTCTGCTTCAACACCCCGTGCTGGTTGTACCATTACGCTGCACTGTCGTTAGGATGTCTCGCGCGTGCTGCGCTGTGAAGGCATGCATTTATAATCGCTACATCAGTACAGGAGTTTCGTTACATCGTTTGCCTGCAAGACCGTTACAGAAACGTCTGGGGGAAGATTGCAGCAGCAGTGCTAAAATAAACGCATAGACTGCAATCATAGCAAAACGAGTGTTCTGTAATCGTATAATAAGGCTTCATTTAACCGATGGTGCGCTTAAAACGACTGTTACATTCATTGCATTAGTGTTCAGAGAAAAAAAAAGAAATCCTACAGAAATGACATGTGCTTTCGGTTTTAAGTTTTACCGGCACTACAATCGTCATCGCGTCCACCAACCAGTGTTGTGGGGCATATTCACACCAATGGAAGAAGACCGAACGCAGATAGAAAAATTCTGTTTTAAAATTTTCTACTCACTTTCCAGAGAAACCGCTGCAAGGTTGGACACTTCAGACGGTATGCTTTCGAATGCGGTACAAAACAGAAAAGCGATGAAGGACGGTAGACAGTCCCTTTAAAGGCCAACTCCGGCGATTTTTCGAGGTCGATGGATCTCAATGAAATTCGCTGGGTACGTTCCTTTGCACGTTTCCGTCATTTATGCCAAATTACAGGCTTGAGACATGCGCAGATTGTTTGCAAATGAATTTTAAAGATTGTCTGCAAACTCCCTCCTGGCTTCCCACAATTATTGGCAACATTGCGTCTGTGACGTCAGTATTGGGAAGGCGGCGGAAGTGACGCAGCCGAGGGCACCGCTAACTTCGGCCGCTACAGCGAGCGTCTGCTGTGCACAAGGCGACAGACAGTGTTGGTTTGGCCGGCGCTTCGCTGGTCGTCCCAGCTGTCACAGTTTTCATACTCCGCGCCGGCGTGACCGGAATGCCTTGCACGACTTCCGGTTCGTTCATAACAACGTCTACGTCATACGTAGACAGTACACTCGGTTGAGTTTCAGTTTCGGTGTAGCGCTTTTTTGCTTATTTAAAATTATTCTCCAATTTGCCGAGTATTTCTGCTATCGGGCCCGTAACAGGAGCGTCTCAGGAACATAAAAGCGCCATTACTTTGACATGGCCAAAAAATCGCCGGAGTTGGCCTTTAACACCCGTTTGTTCCCTGACCCATTCTGCACTCTTCTTGTCCCTTAAGGTTACTCCTATCATTTTCCTTTCCATGGCTCGCTGCATCGTCCTTAGCTTGTGGGGTTCACACGCAACCCATCGTCTTCAACGCGCTACGTTTGTACGCGCAGTGGCGAGAGGGGTTGCATGGGAGAGGGCATTGTGCCGCTCCCGCAGCCCTTCGCGCCCTGCTCCCTGGCCGAACTCGAGATGCCCCGTCCTCCCTCCTTGCCCTTTTCTGGAGAGACTGCTCTCCAGACCCCAGGAACGCGCGTCGCTTTCTTGGGGGACTCCATGTCTTCGGTCTTGGGAGGTGTGATTGACCACATCGGACCCAAGCCGTGAGCACCACCGCCGCCATCAACCCGGCAGCGCCCCGGCCGTGGAGTACGAACCACCGCCCCGGACCGGAGTGCAAAAGCCACGCGAGGTGAGAGGAGCATTTATCACTCCCTCGACGTGTGCTTGCTATTTGTTAACGGTTGTTTCCCCCAGTAGTGCGGAACACTCCGCCGCTGAGGTGCTCTGTTAACTTGATGGGCTACTTATTGTTGCAATTGGCATCTGAGGTAAATAAACACCTTCAGTTGAAAGACTTGTCTCTGTCCCCACTGGCCTGAAACCCGCCGCGGTCGCAACTCAACGCGAACCGCGGGATAGGAGGTCACAGCTCTGACTGTTAGGGCTGCTGCGTAGCACTAGTAGCGAGTAACTACACTCCTCTAGTGCGCAGTGTGATCCAAACGAGGGACAGGTTCGCACGCGCGGCTCGTTGTGTTCATATTTGTTGCAAAAGAACCCCTATATTTGGCGCCCAACGTGGGGCCAGCGGTGCGACAGAGCGAGTCAGTTTGTGGATGTGACTGGTACCACATGCACGAACCATGGCAGCAGACAGGGCTGACTTACAGCCGTTGCAATTGCTGTCATGGATGCTGCCAATAAGCAACAGTTCGAAGATGCGGTAACGGCTACTGCACCCTTCGATTCCTGAGGCGAACTTTAGCCAAAGGAAGTAGAAGTAGCACAGAGCAGGGGTATGAGCGGCTGTCTAGCGCGATGGGCACCTCTCCTGCAGCGATACGACTTACTGTTCGCTGAAAAAGGGGAACGAACAGCGTGTAGCGGACGCACTTACACGTACGCTCGTTGTCTGTGAGAAGAGTAACATTACTACTCAACTCACCTTGCCGACGCCGAGCCTGAGAGCGACGTAACTGCTGCGACGCTCAATGTTATCAGGAGGGGTAATATCACTACTCATTCTGATAATTTGAAACTCAGCCTGAGAGCAGAGTAACTGCTACAATGCTCGACGGCGACGGTCCGAAACGAAGGGCGAACGACCCACCTTCGCAGGACTAGAACGCTAACCACTAGGACTGCGTCAGTTTAGTGGAAAGCTTGCTTAGCCGAAGGGAGTTGTCAGAGGCACAGCGGCAGGATCTACTGTATTTTGTAAATACTTTTGTAAGTCTTTGATGGGCTCCGGGAGCCCGGCGGCGCGGCCGCGGCGCACGTTGATGCAGCTGCTATTGCTGTTAGTGCGCGACGCTCTGAAGCAGCTAGTAACGCTGTGAGCACGTTTTTTCCTACTTTCGATTCCTGCCCGCTGAGAACTGACCACTCCTTGCTAAGATAAATCCCTACGGAGAAGGATACACATGAGTCCTTCAAAGGGGTAATTTCCCGCATGTTGGCACGCACACTCGCGCATGAGCTCATCGAGGTGTTCACGTGATTCGAATATCCAAAGCAGTTTATAACGGACAATTCGTCCTGATTCTCTGTCGAAATCTTCGTACACTCCTGCGTAGCCTTCGGCATTAAGCGCAGGAGAATGACCACGTAATGTGCCCAGGCAAGTCTCATTGAACGTGGGAACCGCAACATCAAGCACATGCTCGTTGAAATTGCGGGGACGCACAATTGCTCTCAGGGCTACTGTGAACACGCTCGACTGGCTTTACCCCCGCCACCCTCAATCTTTGAAGGGAGCTGCCAAATGCCGAGAACATACTCTACAGGAATGCAGCATGGCACTGGTTGCTTCGTCAGCACGCGCTGATTATGCAGCTGGGCTGCGTGTGAAGGTGACGAAGGCTTTGTGCAAAGTGCGACGGAACCTGAGCACTGCTCGTGCGGAGCAGGAAGCGCAGTATGACCGCTCTCATCAGGACGTTCAGTAAAAAGTGGGCGATCTGGTGTTGAAGCGCAATCATGTCCTAAGCGATGCCAGCAAGAAGTACTCAGCTTCTCTGGCACCGAAGTGGATAGTACCGTACCGGGTAGGAGAGACTACCTCTTCTCTCGTGTACAAGCTGACGGACTTGACGCTAAGACCGATCGGCTGACCGGTGCATGTCTGTGATTTCAAACCCTACTATGACAGAGGGAACGAGTAGCTTGAGGGAAACGCTCCCCTGCGCCCGCAGGCAGTGGCATCCGAAGGCACAGCTCGACGTACGAGCTCAGTGCAACATTACAACCAGTCATGGGCACGTTACCAGTAAAAAGTAACAGTGTTACAGTTACAGTTACCTAAGCCAAAAAAGTAACTCTGTTACAGTTACAGTTACAGTGTTTCCGAAAGTAACTTGTTACAGTTACAGTTACTGTGCAAAAGTAACGTCGTTACTTTTCCGTTACTGTATAAAATAATAGATCACAAATCAAATTATAGAATTTATTTAATAAGGGTTGCACGTCGTAAAACCCTAGACGAAGGAAACATAAAAGGGGGCCCAACACCAGCAATCACTTTGAACGCCTCTTACTTCAAGTGGAAAACGTGGTTGATGTACTGGAACGACGGCAGTATATCCTAAGACGTTTATTAACTATACCCAGAAGCGCATGCGAAGAGCAGCGGGGAGTGCATCCCGAGTGGTTACGATGTCCATTGCGTCTGCTCCAAATGTTTAAGGTGTGTCAGACTCTGTTCGGAGAGCTTCCGGTCCGCTGAGCATACAAACCGTTTTTAAGTCCCGTTATTATACCTTGGAACATGACAACGTGTGCTCACGAAATCCTAAGACTGCACACCTGTGGATGATCATGGCGGTATCTAAAAGAGCGATGCGGGGATCGGCGAAACGGGCAGGAAATGATCAACGAGGCCTAAAGAACTCAAGCGGAATGTCGCTAAAGCGACCCATGAAACGCGTTCTAAGACCGAGCATGTTGAGCACTGCTGGATGACAGGTCATAGCTTTGACCTAAACAATGCGACGACGCCGGTTTGTGAACGAAGGTGGGGGAAAAGCAACTCCTGGAATCGTGGTTCATTCGCCGCGGCTTGCAAAACAGCCGCGGCCCCCCACTGGACATTTACAAGGACATGTGTGCACAAGGACATCTGTACAAGGACATGTGTGCAGGATGCCACCTGCATTGGCGGTGAAACGTCTGTCATTTTGTTAATAATTGTTGCATTAAGTCGGTGTAAACATTTTACAACCAGTTACAAAGAAGTTTTACAATATCGCTTCGCTAGTTCACGGAATTTCTGGCCTTAGCCGTTTCGCGTTATGCTGTTTTCTAGCCACCTGTCAAACACGATTAGCTCGGAGCCTCAGACGAGGGAGACTATAAACATGGCATCCTAATGCTCCTCCACCTGTACACCAAGAACATAGCTAGATGCTCAAGTGAAGAAAAGGATATATATGCTGAAAAAAAAAATGGACGCGAACTTAGCAGGCTGTTCAGTTGAACCACGATTGCGTTAATGACAGACCTCCAACCTCGGTCTTCTGCAGGGAAGATAATACGCTTAGTCACCTCCTCTCCTAAACTGCGAGGGGAGCCCTATTCTGGAAAGTTGAGGGGTGGAGAGGATGTATGGTAAAGAAGAAAGTTCGAGAAAGTGTTGCTGTTGGATAATTTTTCATAAAGACAGAAGTAACTGTAACGGTATTTTCCGTTACAGTTACTGCGAAAAAAGTAACAGTGTTACAGTTACAAGTTCCTCTAACTTAAAAGTAACTAGTTACAGTTACAAGTTACTGAAAAAAGTAACTAGTTACCGGTAACGCGTTACTAGTAACTAGTTACTGCCCAAGACTGATTACAACTTACAATCTCAGAAGAACTAACTCTGTCCGGTTCGTAGGGGCTTTATTGTGCGCAGTATCGGATGGGACGCTCCTCTGATATCTAGCATGCAGCCTTCGAGAGCGAGCACGCGCTTGCTTTTTCGGAGAGTAAGAGAGGGGCTAACTTATTGTTCGAGTCGCAGATCACCCATCGGCAGCATTTCAACAACAGCCAAGCCGAAACGATCGTTTTCGCCAGCAGATGCCCCATAGCCTGGCACTTCGTCAAGCCGTCAACGCAAGCGTCTTACAGCAGAGAGCGGCGACACCAAATGCCCACAGCAGCAGCCAGGGTCAAGGCGAAAGAAAAAAAACAGCAAAACAGCTTCCGGTCCCGAATGGCCTCGGTGGAAAAGAATTCGCGGAACCACTGCACAGCCCGGCAAAGAGCTGCGGACCCGGCGACCGAACTACGGAGTACACGCACCCGCGGTACGAGCGTGGTATCCTGCTGCTCAAGAGGGAGGTTGCAGCCGGCTAGGCGCAGGGGACGGGGGACTTTTGACTCCAAAGGCCTTAAAAGAAAAGAGCAAGAGAGAGAACAAAGAGCGGGAGGAGCAGCAAAGACCAGGAGAACCGAGAGGACGAGGCCGCAGGAGCAGAGCGGACCCCAACAAGGGGGGAGCCGCTGGGCAGCAAGGGGGGGAGCCGCTGAGGAGGGGTTGGCGCCTTCTTTGCTGCTTTGCGTGCCGATAGTCCCAGAGCAGTGGAGGCGCGCGACATCGAGAAATCTTCAAAAAGAAAAAAAAAACCATTCCACCACAAGCGAGCCTCTAACGTCGGGACGGCCACCAGAATCAAGCTCAAAGCTGGAAGCCCCCTTTCAGCAGCACGAGCCAGCGATCGACGCCAGAGGCAAGCAAAAGCGTGCACGGTCCGAGCTGCCTGGTTTCCTGTCGCGCCCCCATCAGCTGTCATGTCTCCCCAGTGCCATCACTCAGCGATAACAGTGCCGCGATCTGCGTCTCCGTGCGGCTCCCTCATCGACACGGACGTCGCCGTGTCTCTGGTGGAGTCACTAGCCCCCCTCTTAGAAAGCCCCTGGTGATGGCGGTCCTTTTTTTTGGCTAAAGGGTTCAATTAAGGAGGGGGGGATGTGGGGTTGCACACGCAACCCATTGTCTTCAACGCGGCGGCACCTCGGCTACGCGCTACGTTTGTACACGCAGCGGTGAGAGGGGTTGCGTGGAAGAGGGCATTGTGCCGCTCCCGCAGCCCTTCGTGCCCTGCTCCCTGGCCGAAGTCGAGATGCCCCGTTTTCACTCCTTGCCCTTTTCTGGAGAGACTCCTCTCCAGACCCCAGGAACGCGCGTCGCTTTCTTGGGGGCCTCCGTGTCTTCGGTCTTGGGAGGTGTGATTGACCACATCGGACCCAAGCCGTGAGCACCACCGCCGCCATCAATCCCTGCAGCGCTGCGGCCGTGGAGTGCGAACCACCGCCCCGGACCGGAGTGCAAAAGCCACGCGAGGTGAGATGAGCATTTATCATTCCCTCGACGTGTGCTTGCTATTTGTTAACGGTTGTTTCCCCCAGTAGTGCGGAACACTCCGCCGCTGAGGTGCTCTGTTAACTTGATGGGCTACTTATTGTTGCAATTAGCATCTGAGGTGAATACAGCATAGACCGCTTATAACGTAAGTCGGCGGAGTCACGAATATCCGAACTATAAGCGGTACCGCACTATAACCAAAACAACATTTTTGAAAGGTTGCCCATGCGCAAAACATGACCAACGGGTCGGCGCGCGATTCCGACTATCGAGGCATGCGACTGGGACGTAAGTTTGCGTCTGCTTACATTTGAAAATGTTGAACGGTTAGCGCCCGCGGACCTGCGGTGCCGACATAACGAACGCGGAAAAAATGCGCCGTCACGGGAAGTCACCGCGTTAACACAATGCGCGTGCGCCATGTCGAAAACGGTGGCGACCAAACCACCACTCGAGTGTTTCACACGCACGCCCGCGTTTTCGTTAAAGATGTAAGCCACCCCTTCTAAATGCAACAACTGCAAAATGTTTCATTGACTCGGCACCAAACCGCAACTTCTGTAGTCCGCGGCCGCCGACATGGCAGCTAGCGCTCGTTAGGCCTAGCGTGCACGTTGCAACTTGGCATGCCGCCGCGAGAAGCTTGCCCTAGGCAACACGGAGATCGGGCGTAGAAGAGATCGCACTCGCGAGCTAAACCAAGGGCATCACGCGTGAAACGCAGTTTCGGTTCGTGGTCGGGAGAACAGCCGCGGCAACTATCCTGAAAAAGTCTCTCAAGCTTGTAAGTCCGCCTGTTGGTGGCAAAGGCGAAAGCTCAATCGCGTCTCAAAGCATTGTTACTTGCGGGGGAATCGAGGTGGCACGCGCGATATCTGCGCTCTACGACGAAGCAACTGTTTTCCCGACGGAGACAAATAGCGGTAACGCGCTCTTGATGCGGACGCGGGCGCCCGTACGTAGCGGAGCGCGCATGTCAAGGGGGCAAAGGCTTCTCCGTCGGCCACTCAACCGCTCCCCCTCCTCACACCACGCACCCGCGCCGGGCTGCTGTTCCCCATCGCCATCCCCTTTTTTTTTTCTCCCCCCGCTCCTTGTTCGTTCGTTCCGCGTCCCCTCCTCCTTCGTAATGCCCTCGCCGCTCTCTCCCCCGTTGTCGCATCTCCACTGAGAAGCACGCTCGCTCCCTCGCATCTCTGAGAACGTTCCGGCAGCCGCATTATAACCGGTCTTTCATCTCGGTGGACTGCACAATAAGCGGTATGCGTAAACATGGAGTTCTATGGGAGGGTAAACGGGAGTCAGAAAAAACCGCATTATAGCCGGTACTGCACTGTAAGCGGTTACGTTATAAGTGGTCTGAGCTGTAAACACCTTCAGTTGAAAGACTTGTCTCTGTCCCTACTGGCATGAAACCCGCCGCGGTCGCAACTCAACGTGAACCGCGAGATAGGGGGTCACAGCTCTGACTGTTAGGGCTGCTGCGTAGCACCAGTAGCGAGTAACTACACTCCTCTGGTGCGCGGTGTGATCCAAACGAGGGACAGGTTCGCACGCACGGTTTGTTGTGTTCATGTTAGTTGCAAAAGAATCCCTATAAGCTTAAGTTGAACTTTTTTCATAAGCCTCCAGGCTTTTGCCCCATTGGCAAGTGCCAGTAAGATTCTGCTGTTATAGTACACCTTTCTATTGAGGGATAATGGTAAAATATCATTCATGATCTGAGAATGCCTGCCAAATGCACTCCGCCCCATTCTAATTCTTTTAGTTACTTCAGTCTCATGGTTGGAATCTGCAGTCACTACCTACCCTAAGTAGATGTATTCCTTTACCCCTTTTAGTGGCTCGCTACCTATCACAAAGCATTGTTCTCTTTCGCTAATGTTGAACATTACTTCAGTTTAGACCTACCCTTCTGCTTCCCCTAATTTAGCAATCATGATTTGCAATTCATTCCTTAAACAAATACTTCCATAAGAAGCATTGCCATGTTTGGATGTTTTTTTGTGCCTGTTAGAAATGGACTGCTAGATAATTCAATCAGTTTTGTCTGTCCCATCAATAGTCAGTTAACAATAGTCAACTGTGTTAGGTGTTTCTTCCGTAACCAAACCAACCTGCTGCTGTAGGTTCTCGATGATCATGTCTGAAGCCTGCAGCTGCTCTTTCAGACGTGCGATCTCGTCCTTGGAACAAGGAGCCTCCGCTTCGTCTTTCGGCTCGGGCACCTCTGGAACCGGATCGGGCGATGTCACTTCGTCGGGGTAGCACATAGTGGTACCATCACCGTGTGCATTGTAGAGGCACACACGGGGTACCGCCGTTGGGAGAAGTCTGCGGCCGTTCTGAACAGCAGGCACAAAGTCCTCATCTCTGAAGTGCCCAGAGCAGATCCGCACTTTGGTCCAGTTTGAAGGCAGCTTCTCTCCAAGGGCAGCTAGCCACAGCTTCCGGCGGCGGGAGTTCTTGGGCAGAGCGTGATAAGACACCTGGAAGACAGGATTGGTTGGGGAACAATTAATAATCTTTTTTGGAGTGAAGCCCGTTTACAGCAAACAGTAGTGGAACAGCCGTTTGATCTCACAGCGTCGACCTTGGTGCAGGCAGAAAGCCGATTTGACACAGCAATAAGCACTCTTGGCACATTGTAAACATATGTCTACACGATGTATGTTGTCAATATTCACTGATATAGTACAGCCGGCTTTGTATGTATAAATGCAGCATTCCGGATAAAAATTATCAGGCTATTTTCACTGACTTTTAATAACATGTCTTTTGCTATTCCCACCATGGTGTAAAGCAGCTTCTAGGATTTTAACTAGCAAGTGGCCTTACCTTGTTAGCTGTGCTTCAAGCGAGCAAAAAGAAAAGAAAAAAGTGACTTCAGGACAGTGATAAGTTACACTAAAAATGTCCAGAGGTTTCATATAATGGGCAATGTCCCTCCTGCATAACCGTATGTCGGAGCATGCAACAACTGTCTAACTTACAACCACAAGAACTACCCTTCCGATTGTGGAAGGTTTCAAGGAAGCTTCCAACAGATAGCTAATTATTAGCTGGCGGTTATTAACCTAGCTGTCCTTCCTCAGTTTTTTTTTAAGTATTACAGAGCATCTCTAATGCGGCGGCGTTCTTAACAACTATGCTAAACAATGTGCAGCTGAACATTGCCTAGGCTGCTTTTTTTATTCATTAAGCTCTCTGCCAAAGTAGTGCGAATACAGAACTGCACCACAAATGGCACCAACAGAACTGCAGTGGCAGAGAACATTAGATCAGCAATCAAAAGTTTATTAGAAGAGAGTCGGTTCGTTGCACGAATGATTCCTTCTAGTGCGAGGAACAAAGATAAGAACAAGGATAAAATACACAAATATCTGTAGCTGACATTCCTTCCCTGCATTCTCCCGTACTAAAATACAGGGATCGTGCCATGCTTATGTCACAAGCCTTGCCTCTTGTCTCTTTCTCTTCCTTTCTTACCGAGTCGTACACTACCAGATGCAATTTTTCATCTACTGAATTGGCACGATTTACTGAAATCAAGAGTTAACTGTTGACACTGCTGGCAGTGTCTGATGGAGAAGCATTTCCTGTGTGTTACGTCTCATTTTCTAGCAGGAACCTAAATCCCCTTTGGAGCTAGGGCCTGAGGGGGACTCATTTTAAATTTTGGATTTTTTTGCAAAGTGGTAGTTTGACAGCTTGAAGACATGTTCGTTACAGCATCATCTACACACTCTGCTCATCTGTGTGCCTATCCAAACTGTCTGAGGGGACCTTGAAAGTGACTCCGCGCATGTATTGGACATTAACATTGTGTTCATGTGAGAGTGAACTAGAATCTATCTCTTGCTCTGCCACACTTGACTGCAGGTGTATGCCACGAAGCAACTTGTAGCATGCGTCCTGGCACATGCACATTTGGTACTGAAGTGTGTATGACGTGTGTATATTTGGTACTGAAGCTTGCACAGGCACTTTAAAAGTTAGAAAAAATGACACGACTGTTCTAAAGTTTCTGTCAATGTTTGATATACCCTGCTACTCGCTGTATCTGTGTTATCCATAATGAGGTGCAACTCTGCTGCTGAATCTACCTAGTGTCATGCACGGAGCTGGCACAGAAAGAAGGTGTGTCATGCACAAGCTCTGAGTGCTACATGTTGCCAGGAGCTGTTTGCAACTTAATGATGCTACTTTTATCCGAGTTCAACTTAACTATAACTAACTAAAGGGTAAACGTACAGTGAATTCGCAAGACCTTTGAGTGCCTTTCCATGCTGCAAATCTTCACTCTTCAGCTGTTGCCTACAACAGCAAGTCTATTGTGCAGCTGCAAGTGGCTTCCCTTGCACAAAGGAATGATGCGCTTCATCCACCTTAATCAAGTACTAGCAGAAAGCGTCTTGCGTGTTACTGAACATAAGTAAAGGCAAGTGCAAGCTTGCATGAAATGTTTTAAAATGCATGTGACAGTAAGTTATCTTCAAACAGCTTACTGTCACTTGCATAAAATTTATTGCCCTGGCATCGACGCCACTCACTTGAGTGAAGCTGAGGAATACAGCAACAAACTGACAACTGGGAGGTGCTGATTCATACTAGATGCATACCACAAAGACAAGAAAGAGGCCCCACGAGCCCCCCTAGTCACATAAGAGGGGGTGTGTGCAAAGTCTGCCCATACTTCAGCTTAGAAGGGGAGGGGTGGGGGCTGCGATGAACCTTCGACCCCCCCCCCCCCGATGCATGATTATGACATTTTTCACCCATGTTTCTTCTAGGAAAGGTCTCTATGATTTCTCTGTTGATTTTTTGGTTGGTCTCTTGACAAAATAAGTTTGTCCACCAAAGATTAGGTGCATCCACAGAAACTACAGCAGTCGGTCAAGTGTTTGCGCATTGAATTATGGTAGGTCGACTTGCGTTCACTATGCCTGGTCTTGACACACTGCCAACATTGTCCAACTTATGACCTGCCATAGCTCAGTGGAACCTGGTACACCAAACTGGTTCTGATGACAGGTTGCTTCCTTGGCGATTTATCTGGCAGCCATGCCCATTATGCATTCCCGAGGATTCAGTTTTCTTCAAATTTGTGGACACAACTGTGAAAGCTTATTTGGAGCAGTAAAAACGGTCCCAACACCAAACTGTCCCACTGCGTTCTTCAAGCCATGAGATAATCTGTGGATGTACAGAAGCAGTGCAAGTTTTCTTCGGCTTTCATCCAAGCTACTTTTGCGGACACACATATTTTTGTCAACAGGCCGACAAAAATCAACATAGAAATCATAAAGGCCTTTCATTTAAGAAACATGGGCGAAAAACGTATCACGTTATCAGACAAGAAATTCACCTTTTTAGTGCAGGACTTGTCGTAACACCCATTAATGTTGCTTTGTATTCGTTTCTGTTGAGCACGTAAATTTAAATGTGAAAGCAGATTTTCTTGGCTTGCACCATCAGGTGTGCCTGCAACAATGACGCATTTAAGTGAAGTTTTGTTTCAGTGTAAACCAGTTGAGAGTTTGTGCTCAAGGTGTCGCTTTCTTGTCTTTGTGTTGCACATCTAGTATGAATGCAGCAACCACCAACCCATGCGTAGGATGGCTTGGCAGACATGACGACACTCTGTCTTGAATCAAGTTCACTTAACCAGGTTGCAGGCCTGCCGCACCTGAACACAGCAGATGTTACAAACATTATAGTGCAGCAAGCGGCCTGGAGTTTACAATTATCAAAGCCAGCTAGAAATTGTCCCCTCTTCTTTCTATAAATGATGCCATATACCCAAATGACCGTGCTATACACCCAAATTCACCGCCATTGCCTGATTTAAGCGTCGCAGGCTGCACAGTTACTGTGGTCGCCACGGGATGCTGCCCCGCGCCCGCACATGCACTCGCATCACACTGAAAGTAAGGCATGCGTTCGAAGAAAAAGAAACAACAAAAAGTGCTCAAGGTGATGATGTGCGCATGACGTAACTACTTTCCTCGTGCAATCCCTCTCTGCTTAGCTTCCAGCGCGTTCGTTTAACGAGAGAAGGGAGAGAGCAATTACAGTGAGCGACAAATCTCTGTAACTCTGCTCGTACTTGGCGGATTCTAAAATATTTTTGCGGCGGTCGATTCATGAGGCAATAAACTTCTTTAGTGAAGCCATTCGATGGTTACTTGGAGAAGTGTTACAGGGCCCTTTAAAGAAGACTACTTCGGGAACATGAAGTTCTGTGCAAGACTGCAAACAAATGTGGAGAAACAATATTACAACACTAATATTTAGAAGACGATGGAGGCATTCCGTCAGCAGGCACGTGCGTGGCCTGCAACGAAGGAAGTGACATCAGTATCAACTTGAAAAATAATCGAAGCATGACCTCAGTCCCAGTCACGGCTCTGTGATGGGAGCAAATAGTAATGAGGAACAAGATCGGTGACGGAATCATGGCCGCATGGTGAACGAGGTTACCTAGCCACTTCTCTGTGGCAAATAGGCATCAGTCATGCTGAAAGGCAAGTGTTTGAGAAAACAAATCAGGTAACCAGCAACGATTTTCTAGACCTGAATACACAACAGCCTCAAGCAGCACAATGTACAAAGGTAAGCATATGGCAGTTGGAGTACACTCCCGAGAAGTCACACAAAACATAACTGCAGCCATGGTTCAAACAACCTAGATACCCTGGCAATGTAATGAGAGCTAAGGACGACTAATGACATCCCGATTTCCATAAAGATGCGAACCCCCTCATGGTGTGTGAGTGGTCAATGTTAGGAAAAGAAAGTTGGCGCTATCTTCTGCAACTCATAAGGGAGCATGGCTCAGCGTCACAGGAAATGAGTGGGGGAATAAAAGATAGAAACGAGATGAGACAGTGCCTGTTTCAACTTTTCCTTTGTCACAAACAAACGATAGACCGAGTAATGGATGACGGAAATATTAAAGAAGCATACTAATATCGGCGCATTTAGAGGTAAATCGGGCAAACGTCTAGTGCCCTTCATGCACTACTATTCACAATACGAATTACTGAAAACCAAGTCGAAATGAGCAAATAATTTTAATGCAGCTCGTCAACTCTGCTTTGCTTTGAATATTCGAGCGGCGATAAATCTTTATCTTTATCTTGTGCGTGTGATATGTTGGCAGCATAACAAACTGCACAGTGGTAGGAAACGCGCATGCGATCGACGACAGTCAATAAAGGAAAGATAAAAAAGCTTGTGCCTAAAATTCCTAGCGCTTACAGTTAGAAGGCTAGAGAAACACGCTGCGCAATTGCCGAACACATGCGAATAAGCCTTCCTTAGGTGTTGCCACTTGCATCACGCATTACATGCGTCTTCACAGATGCAACTATATATTAAAAAAAAACCCACGACAAAGCGAGCATTAAACACGAAACAGGAGCAAGCTAAACTACCAATCACGGCAAAGCCATCAGAAAGCATCGCAGCACAACTATCTCATACTTCAGGACACCCATACAACGCACGAAATCGAGCAAAGAAACCTAAAATCCAAAGACTTCAAGTGATGACAATCGACGTTTCACGTAGCATCCATGCGAGGCGATGATCGCTAGCCATCTCGTGCGGTGTTCCAACACAGTGCGCATTTACAAGAGAACAATTACCTTGTTTCCGTAGCCATCCACGCGCCCCCGCTGCTCGCACGAAGTCAAACAGCACTCGAGCATGGTTTATGCATTAAAAACTGTCTGGCTACGTTAAAAATTGGTCCTTGCAGCGTCGGGGAAGCACATGCGAGCGGCTGGACGCGGCGCGGATGTAGCAAAACAAAAATCATATGCAGCTGGCTGGACAAATAGTAAAGCAAGGAGTAAGTAATAAAGGACTGATTCAGTATGACACACAGCGCCCTGGCGGATTTTGTTTTCGACGTTGAGGTAAACACATGTTTGAGTTCAAAACGAGAACCGAAAGCGAACAGTTACAATATATATTTGTTGTATTCGTGTTCGAGAGCACAGAGAACGGTCAGTGAACACTTGGTACGACTAAGAATTTGTAAGACGCAGTCAATTGGACAAATCGCTCAGTGATCTGTGCCGCGCCGGCATGACAAATGTGCGAATGGGCGAATTTTCGGCGGTGCCGCCGGTGAAAGTAAAAGAAACTGCATGTCGCCTGAATCAAGGCCACGGTGATCAATGTCTACTGCAAGTACACCTGCGAAGTGCCCACTACGTCATAATTCTTCCTTTTGCAAACTGCCGAAGTACCCACTACGCGTCCGCAATATGCCACGGCACCTGCACACTTTGCAATACGAGGGCAGCTTTAAACCACCCACTCGTTGCGCAATTGACGTTTTGACGCCCGCCTGGTGCAATTCTACGAGACTGCCACGCAATATTACATGCGTTGAGAAGAACCGGCCATTCCACTACATGACAATTTTTTTTCTTACGAGACAGTTCGAAGTACTGGCGTAACGCCTGCTTGCCACGCAGAAGGTCTGGGTTCGATACTCACTCGGGCCTAAAATTTTTATTATTAATTTATTTGCATCTACCGGGAATTTTCCCTCACGGACAACAACAATTTTTCGCACACAACGAACGACGCCGACACCGACGCCGGAATTTCTGGGAAACGAGCTCTTCAACGCTGTCGCCTTAAAAGAAGATGACTTTCGCCTTCAATTAAGTCATCCTAGGCAAATGCATAAGGGACATTGCGAGGCTTTTCCTTAACTCGTTATTTGACGAATGCTATGCCATGGCCGGAACGCTTGGGAGCTAAATTATGCGTTATTTTCATAAGTGAGAATCTCACGTGGTATATAAAGTCAGAAACGTTCCAATGCGACGTTTTGCAGATTAATCTACAACTTTCTAATCGGAATTTTTTACCCTGCTTCGTTGCTTGAAAAATTGATTAACTATAATCTTGCCTAATGAAGCTGTTAAGAAGAATACGATAACTAGTGTGACTTACTCCATGAATTCGGTCAACGTGAATTCGGTCGCGTTGTCATACTGTGCGTCGGCATATTTTTAAACAGTGGCTATAGTTAGCTGGGGCACCTTAAGTGTATAATTGCAGTGATCCAGAATGTTCTAAGCGGACGCACATTTAATTGCTCGCGGAATCGCTTGTTTTCTAAAAAAATACAAACAGACAAGAGGAGTTCCTCAAAATTCAGCTCTCTCGCCTATTTTATATACTATTTCACTAAACGTCGGAAGCGTAGCCAGAGATTTTTTTCGGGGGGGGGGGGGGTCTCAATTATCCTTTTTTTATTTTATTTACAAATACTGCAGGCCCTTCTCGGGCCCAAGCAGGAGTGGGTACATGAATATACAAAAACAATACTAACAACAAAAATTACAACTGTCGCCAACGTACGCATTACACAATACATGTTTACAATCAATAAGCAAAAAATGTCCTTCGCAATCCGGCACATAACAGTACCATAACAGTAAGAAAACATGCACATACAACAATTGAACACATCAGGCAAATGTATAGATAAGGCTAAGCAACCCATAACACTATGCAGCAGACGAAAAATCGAACGCAAGAAGCAACTATATGTATACTTTCATTGTGACACAGTATAAAATAATTTTACACCTCAAAAGAAAAGCTGAACAAACGATTCTGTTGTGTTAGCGTTAACCACTTCCTCTGGCAATTTATTCCGCAGTGAAATTGCACGGGGGAAAAGAGAATATTGATGTGTGTTAATATTACTGAACGGTGCTTAACTGTTTTGTTGTGGTTTGCACGACCAGTGTAGTGACCGTGGTACAACTGATACAAAAAATTTGATGCGAGATACAGTTCTGCGATGTGACAGTTTCTTCAATTTTGCCCTGTCACGAAGAAGGGACAAGCTTGCAAAACGCGAATATGTGGCGTATATGAACCTCAAGCCAAAAATTTGCACTCTTTCTATTTTTTTGGTTAAGTATTTCTGATGCGGGCTCCAGATCAGATCCGCATATTCTAATTTTGGTCTGACGAGAGCTTTGTAGGCTGTTAATTTTACGGTCGATGAGGTACGGCGCAATTTACGTTTCAAAAATGCCAGTTTTTTCAGCGCGTTGCTGCAAACGTTTTCTATATGGGGTTCCCAACTTAAATTGTTTGTGAGTGTAACACCCAAATACTTCACTTGCTGGGTTTTCTTAATATAAGCATTATTAATAGTATAAGCAAACTCTAAGGGTTCTTTTTTGTTGGTAAAAGTAATACCTGCCGTCTTCGAAGTATTAAGCTTCAAGCCCCATGTTTCACACCATACACTAATTGAGTGCAACGCATCATTGAGTCTAACTTGATCGGAGTGTTGAGTTACATTACCATAAACAACACAATCGTCCGCAAAGAGTCGGATCTTCACAGGCGATTGAACAGACAAATAGATATGATTTATATAAATCAGGGACATTAAAGGACCGAGCACAAACCCTTGTGGTACTCCCGAGCGTACATCCAGTGTATCAGAAACGCAGTCATTAACAGCCACGCATTGTTTTCTTGGGGACAAATAAGATGCTATCCATCGGACGATATTGTGTTCAATGCCCATAGAGTGCAGTTTAGTTACTAAATCAGCATGCGGAACAACATCAAACGCTTTGGAAAAGTCCAAAAACACTGCATCAATTTGACCCCTCATATTCAGTGCATTTAAAAAATCATCCGTTATCTCAGATAACTGTGTTATTGTGGATAAACCAGCCCTAAAGCCATGTTGATTTGCATGAAGTAAATGATTATTCTCTAGATGTGTCATAATTGCTTTAAATAAAATATGTTCTAGCAGTTTACAAGTTGTGGACGTTAAGGAAACTGGTCTGTAATTATTTAATTCTAAAGAGGAACCGGACTTGTGAACCGGAACTATCTTTGCAGAGCGCCAGTCATCGGGTACCACACCGGATTCTAAGGACGCTTTATATATTACATATAAGTACTCCGCTACCCAGATTGCGTACCTGTTGAGAAAAACATTTGATATTTTATCAGGACCTGTTGACTTTTTTATGTCTAAATTACGCAAAAGACTAAGAATGCTGTTTTTGCTTAAATTTATTTCAGGCATCGGTTGACGAAGCGTGTAAGGTTGTAAGTGTGCATGCGATGCTTTCAACGTAAAAACCGACTGAAAGAATCCGTTGAATTCATTGGCAATGGTGAAAGGATCGTCTATGCATATGCGAGATGTTCTGATCTCTGTGATGCCGCCTTTATCTTTAGATAAATATCGCCAAAATTTTCTCGGTTGTTCCGACATGAACGAAGTCAAGGTGCAAGAAAATAAGTATGTTCGTGCACGCGTTTGTATGTGTGCATGTATTATGTACACATGCAAAATCGAAAAAAACGTGGTTGATCCCTCCGTCATAGGAATCGGAATAACACGAAAGTACAGCGTGCCCTTACAGAAGTAACAGAATGACTGTACATTGATATAAGAGAGTTTGCGCAATGTATATTGGATGTCTGACAGTTATAGCACCGTTTAACGTGGATGTACCCACTTTGATGATTGGTGGTACAATCTCCATCCCGACGACTAACGTCCATGCTAAGTGATTAAACAAACCCTTGTGGTAGCTGTAGTAGTTAATGGTGAAAGCGTAATCAGAGAACGAGGTGTGATGCCATCCAATAAGTCCTCTCCGCCTCTCTGACCTTCTGCTTAATGCTCCTTGTTGCCATATCGCCCGCACTGCCAGCCGTATATTTACTGGTGAGCCTCCTAGTTCTTTTTCTCCACTGCGTGTCAACGCTTTTTCTATACAAATACCTGAAAACCTTTTCTGCCCATCTACTCTTCTTCATTTTCCTCAGCCTCTCTTCGAATCTCATTTTTCTCTGAGCTTCCCTCACTTCAAAGCCTGTCCATCCCATATCACCCTTTACAGCCTCATTTGTAGTCTTCCCGTGAGCGCCCAACGCGAGGCGGCCCACCGTCCTTTGATTTACATCCGTTCCTGATTGTACCTGACTTCATGCACACCACTGAGTTCCCAAATGTAAGCCCCGGGACCGTCACACCCTTCCACAGCCCTCGAAGCACCTCGTACTACCTATTGTATCCCCATAAAGCTCTGTGCTTCATAATTGCAGCATTCCTATTTCCCTCTGCTACCGATGCTTTCTCTTGTACCTCCATATTGCCACATGCCATCATGTATGAGCCATCCGCTGTGGCACGTACACGCGAGTGGAAGAAGAAGAGAACGTTGTTGTTGCTGGTCTGGTTCTGGGGAAGACGTCAACACCTGGCTGTCTGTCTTATTTCGCCCGCGACACTGGTGGAGGCGCTGGGTACATGCACCTTGGCTCCCAATTTCCAGCCGTGACTCCTAGCAACTTGGAGACAGCCACAGCTCCCACAGCAAGAAGCAGCAGCCGCCTGCTAGGACTACCCTCCGAATTCGGTCCCTTATCAAGACTTGACAAGATGACAACCTCGACTATAAGCCAGGCGAGTCAAACCAACGACGCCTATTCTTCTCCGCTCCCGCATGTTTTTCATGCACCGCAGACACGACGGTCTTTCCACGGAGACATTTTTGAGGATGTTGATGACTGGCTCGACCACTTTGATCGAGTTGCCAGCATCAATGAATGGGATGAAGGTCGCAAGCTGCGGAGGGTTTACTTCGCATTAGAAGACTCTGCCAAAACATGGTACGAGAACCACGAGGGTTCCTTTGCGACGTGGCAAGAGTTTAGCCGCCAGCTCCGCGACGCGTACCGCAACGTCGAAAGGAAGGAGAGAGCGGAACAAGCCATCTCGTCTAGGAACCAGCGACCAAACGAGAGAGTTTCGATGTTTGTCGAGGACATGCTTCGACTCTTCAGGCGGGCCGACCCTGCGATGTCCGAGGAAAAGAAGGTGCGGCATTTGATGCGTGGGGTTAAAGAACAGCTCTTCGCCGGGCTAGTACGCAATCCACCAAGGACCGTGGCTGAGTTCTTCAGTGAGGCGACCACGATGGAACGTACTCTTCAGCAGCGGTCGTCACAGTACGAACGCCACGACATAACGGCCACGGCATGCTCTATCGGGTCTGACAGCGAGAGGCTGGCCCTCGCCGACTTCATAAGAAGTGTCGTGCGGGACGAGCTCCGCCAACTCCAAGCAGTGGGACCTCAACCAACCGCGCCAGCATTCGTGGACGTCATCAGAAATGAAATCAGACAGGCGGTCGCACCACTCGCACCACTCGCACCACCAGGACCTGAGGTCCCTGTCCTGACTTATGCGGCGGCCCTACGATCTCCTGCACCACACGCTACTGGTCCTACTTTGCGGACAATGGACCCGCCTAGTCATCTATTCCAGGACGCCTCTTCGACTTCGCCCCCTGCGTCAAGGTTCCCGAGTGCACCCACGTATCAGCCGTCCGGCTCAAGACAGAACGCTACCAAGGCAAGCGTGTGGCGCACGTCGGATAACCGTCCGCTATGTTACCACTGTGGCGAGGCGGGCCACGTGTATCGTACTTGTCAGTACCGCCAACTCGGTCTACGCGGCTTCCACCCTGATGCTCGGCGCCCACGCTACGGTGAGCGCCCCCGTGAAATCGAAGCGTACCTTACGGGCCAGCAAATTCCTCCCCCTGTTCAACGCCGCCAATCACGATCACCGTCGCCTCGCCGCTCCATGTCACCTAGTTTGCCCTCGTCGTCCTACGCTCCTTTCAGAAGCCGGTCACCGAGTCCCCACAGGGGAAACTAGGAACCGCGGCTTCTGGGGGTGAAGTCGCTTCCCAACGAACTGCCAAAGAGCCTCCCTCGACGCAACGACCCGATGATGACCGTTCAGATTTTTCGTTATTTTCCGAGAGTAGCAAGACTGTTTCTGCCGACATCACCGTATTCGTCGATAATCATGCTGTCACTGCCCTCGTCGACACTGGCGCCGATTATTCAGTTATGAGCGGCGCCCTGGAATCTAAACTGAGGAAAGTTATGACCGCATGGCAAGGACCCCCGTTGCGCACGGCAGGTGGCCATCTGGTGAAGCCGACTGGAATGTGCACAGCACGTATTCGGATACGTGCATCGACGTTCACGGGCTCCTTCCTCGTATTACCTGTGTGCTCCCGTCCGCTCATTCTGGGACTGGACTTTCTTCGTGAATACGGCGCAATCATTAATCTACGTGAGTTGCTAGTGTCGTTCGAGGACCCCTTTCATCCTGAAGCTGAGGCTGACAACACCCCCTTCTCGAAGACAGCCCTACGCGTGTCCGCCGAATCTGTGACTCTGCCTCCTCGTAGCAGCCTCTTTGTCAGCGTTGAATGTGAGCAGGACGTCCCTGACACTGTAATCGCGGAGGGAAATTTGTCTCTCCTTCTTGCACAACAAATCTGCGTCGCCCGAGGTCTTGTTCAACCCAGAAATAGACAGGCTCGCCTACTAGTCACGAACTTCAGCGAGGAGTATCGCCATCTTACAAGGCGCACCGCGATCGCATACCTTGAAGACATTGCCGACGTCTCGGGTCCCTCAACATTAGCTGCCCTTTCGTCGTGCGACCATTCCGGCATGCCATTCGCAAGCACTCTCGACGTAAACCAGGATCTACCTTCCGCACAACGGGTGCGTCTTTTGGATATACTCGATTCATTTCGAGATTGCTTCGCTACAACATCGAAGGTCAAACAGACGCCGCTTGCCAAGCATCGTATCATTACCGAGCCTACCGAGAGACCTGTTCGACAACATGCCTACAGGGTGTCGCAAAAAGAACAAGACGCCATACGTCAGCAAGTCCAGCAGATGCTCAAGGACGACGTCATCCAGCCATCGACTAGTCCCTGGGCTTCCCCTGTTGTGTTGGTGAAGAAAAAAGATGGTACCCTGCGCTTTTGCGTTGATTATCGAAAGTTGAACAAGATCACGAAGAAGGACGTTTATCCTTTACCCCGAATAGATGACTCCTTGGACCGCATACGGAACGCTCGATACTTTTCTTCCATGGATCTACGCAGCGGCTACTGGCAAATTGCAGTTGACGAGCGTGACCGCGAAAAGACCGCTTTTATTACTCCTGACGGCCTCTACGAGTTCAAAGTCCTTCCTTTCGGCTTATGCTCAGCGCCAGCTACTTTTCAAAGACTGATGGACAGGGTTCTTTCTGGGCTCAAATGGCAATCATGTCTTGTCTACCTAGACGACGTTGTGGTCTTCTCTGACACCTTTGAACAGCACATCCAGCGCCTCCAGACAGTTCTTGAGGCGATTCGAACAGCCGGACTTTCTCTCAAACCTGAGAAATGTCATTTTGCCTACGAGGAACTCAAGTTTCTTGGTCACGTCGTGAGTCACGCTGGTATCCGCCCAGACCCTGAGAAAGCAAGCGCCGTCGCCGCATTTCCCGTGTCAACAAACAAGCGCGATCTACGCCGATTCCTGGGGCTGTGCGCTTACTACCGACGCTTTGTCAAAGGTTTTTCCAAAATCGCTGAACCTCTCAACCATCTTACGAAAGAAGGCGTACCGTTTGTTTGGGGTCAGGAACAGCGACATGCCTTCGATACCCTGCGAAGCCATCTCCAGGCTCCCCCTGTACTCGGCCACTTTGACGAAACCGCTGCCACAGAGCTACACACCGATGCCAGCAACGTCGGACTTGGAGCTGTATTAGTTCAATGGCAAAATGGCCTAGAGCGTGTGATTGCCTATGCCAGCCGAACATTATCATCAGCAGGGAAAAACTACTCTGCAACAGAAAAAGAATGCTTAGCTGTTGTTTGGGCTATAACAAAGTTTCGACCATACTTGTACGGACGCCCATTCAGGGTAGTTAGCGACCACCATTCTCTATGCTGGCTCGCCAATCTCAAAGACCCTTCAGGTCGGCTGGCACGGTGGAGCCTTCGGCTGCAAGAATTTGACGTTACCATCATTCACAAGTCAGGACGCAAACACACCGACGCTGACTGTCTCTCACGTGCACCAGTCGGAAGTGCCAACGCAGACCTTGATGAGGACGACACTTTCCTTTCCTCTGTATCAGCAACCGACTTGGCTCAACAACAGCGCGACGACTTGGAGCTCAGCCCACTAATTGACTATCTGCAAGGGTGCACATCTAGTCTTCCTCGAAATTTCGCACGCTCGCTTGCCTCCTTTTGTTTCCGGGATGGAGTCCTTTATAAGAACTTCGACCATACGCAAGCTACTTACCTGCTAGTTGCGCCGACCTCGCTTCGTGACGATATTTTACATGCTTGCCACGACGAACCATCGGCCGGACACCTTGGCTACACGCGCACATTGCAACGAATTCGTCGCTCCTATTACTGGCCACGTCTCACGAAGACTGTCAAGCATTACGTTCGCACATGTCGCGACTGCCAACGTCGTAAGACTCCACCTGTCCGACCAGCGGGACTGTTACAACCAATCGCCACACCGAAAGCACCATTTCATCAGCTTGGCATGGACTTGCTCGGATCATTCCCCACGTCTGCGTCTGGAAATCGGTGGATTGTAGTCGCCACCGATTATTTAACACGATACTCCGAAACAAAGGCCCTGCCCAAAGCTACCGCAGCTGACATCGCCCACTTTTTCGTCAACAATATCGTCCTCCGTCACGGAGCGCCAGCTGTCATAATTACTGATCGCGGAACAGCTTTCACCGCAGAGATGCTACAGGAAGTCTTTAGGCTCAGCGGCACAGCACATCGCAAAACCACGGCTTATCACCCCCAAACAAACGGACTCACTGAACGGCTGAACAAGACCATTGCAGACATGCTGTCAGTGTATGTGGCCATTGACCACAAGAACTGGGATGATATCCTCCCTTACGTACCTTTTGCTTACAACACTGCGGTGCAAGAAAGTACAGGTTTCACCCCATTCCGCTTAGTGCATGGTCGAGAGGTCACTACAATGCTCGACGCAATGCTCCTCCCCGACAACCAGGGACTGTTTAACACGGATGCTGCCACGTTCGCTCAACGCGCCGAGGAGGCCCGTCAACTCGCCCGATGCCGTATTGAGAGTCGCCAAACTGCAGACGCACGCCGCAACAATCTTCGGCACCGAGATGTTACCTTCAAACCAGGCGATGAAGTCTGGGTGTGGACCCCCATCCGACAGCGCGGCCGGTCAGAGAAGTTACTGCGGCGCTACTTCGGCCCCTACAAGGTTCTACGCCGACTCAGCGACGTAACCTACGAGGTTCTCCCAGAAGGCACCTCAAGACGTTCCCGTCGGCTTCCACAATCTGATGTGGTTCATGTTTCAAGGCTCAAGCCACATTTCTCGCGTCGTCAATCGAACGTAGAGTGACTTTGACTACAATGGCCACTTAGCTTCTTTCTTTTTGTTGCTTTTCTGCTTGTTATTGTTGTGTCCCACTTTCTCTATTTACTTCTTCAGTGACTGCAGCATGTTCATTTTGCCTTACGGGCACAGTTGTTTCGTTTGTATAGTGACGTTTTGTTTTTCTTTCCTCCTTTTTTTTAGTGCGCATAACCAGCATCGAGACGATGCTTTTCTGAGAGAGGGAGTAATGCCACATGCCATCATGTATGAGCCATCCGCTGTGGCACGTACACGCGAGTGGAAGAAGAGAACGTTGTTGTTGCTGGTCTGGTTCTGGGGAAGACGTCAACACCTGGCTGTCTGTCTTATTTCGCCCGCGACAATATATCTATCCCCCTCATTTACCCATACTCCGAGGTACTTGTACTCGCTTACCCTCGGTATTTTTTGGCCCTGTATTAAGACCGCATGGTCTTCGTGATCATTGAATACCATCAATCCACATTTTGTTGCACTAAATTCTAGTCCTAGAGCCTCACATTCCCTTCCGCATATATCTGCCAGTCGCTGTGTATCATCTTGACTGTCCGCAAATAAGACAATATCATCAGCATAAAATAGACCTGGAAGCTTCTGCTCAACCATCGTGCCGACATGTTTGTGTGACAAATTAAATCCAATGTTGCTACCTTCTAGCGCTTTTTCCATCCTCACCATGTACAGCATGAATAACAGCGGGGCAAAGGACATCCCTGTCTCAGCCCCTTGCTAATTTCAACGCTGTCCTTGCTACTTATTCCTTCCCATTCTATACAAACTGTATTTTCTCGGCATATTTCCCTCAAAAGCTGTATACAGTCGTCCCCTATGCCCACTTCTTTCAATATATGCCACAAAATTTCGTGATTAACCTTGTCATACGCCCCGGTGATATCTAGATAAGCTACGTATAAGGGCCTGTTTTCTATTTTCGATATTTCTATACAGTGGGTAAGAACAAACAGATTATCGTCTAACCGCCTGTCGATTCGAAATCCATTCTGAACTTCTCCCAAAACATCATTTTGTTCCACCCACGCTTCTATTTTTAATTTTACTGCCTGCATCGCCAACCTGTATAGCACCGATGTAATGGTTAGCGGTCTATACGAGCGAATGTTATCCTTTTCTCCCCTGCCTTTATAGATTAAGTTCATTCTACTTTTTCGCCAAGTGTCTGGTATTTCCCTCTCCTATAAGCACTTTTCTACGGCTTTCAGCAGCGCTTCTTTAGTGTTATGTCCGAGTTCGTTAATGAGGCTGACGGGAACCCCATCTAAGCCCGGAGTACTGCGCTGAGCAATTTTTGCTTCGGCCTTTTTCGACTTGAAATTCTCTAGTACTATATCTTCGTCGGTTACACTCCTTTGCGTACTTTTACTCACCGGGGGAATCCCCTGGGCAACCTTTTTAAACGAATCGGCTGTTATCTTTCGGATGTAACCTAGCACTTCATACCCTTCCAATTGATTTCCTCCTTCATCTACCTAACATTGTTGCATTGTGACAGACTTCCTACCCAGCGCTTTTAGGTGGCTCCAAAATATCATAGGCGCGGCCTTCTTCTTTTCGTGAATCTCTGTCATCCAGCGTTCACTTTCACCTTTAATTTTTGCCTCGACTAATTTCTGCACAATGGATTTTTGCTCTAAATATACTTCCCATATTTGGTTGACTTCGTCCTGTGGCCGCTTCTCCTTTTTTGCCTGTCTGTGCTCCCGTAATCCTCACGTCGCTTCTCGATCGCCTCCCGGATTTCTTTGTTCCACCAACTTTTTGGCTTTCTCTTTCCTTTCCAACAAATAGATTTCTTCTCTTTTTCCATTTCTTTCGTGTTTACATGTAGCAGCTCACTATACTTCCAGTCTTTGCCTGGTAGTTCGTCTACTTTTTCCTCGACTCTTGCGGCCATATTTGTTATTTGTTTGTCATTTAGATACAAGCTGCCAAACTTTGATTCTATGTTCTTATTTTCAGTTTTATATCCCATTTGTAATATTATGCGTAATATAGGTGCTAATCGCGGAGGCCACAGTAATGACGAACTACTTTACCGCTCCCAGAGGGCAACACCACCCCACCGACCGGGAGAGTGGTAGATATAAAAGGCGCGTTTGTAAAGCTTCTACAGTCTGTGACCGTGGCGCAGTGGATAGCGTGCCGGGCATCCGTTGTTGCGGACCGAGCGGTCGTGGTTTCGATGCCCGTTGACGGAACTTCCTTTCTTTGCCATCTGATCGTGTATATTTTTTCGACGTCATTTCCGTGACGGAAATACGTCACTGAAGTCTTGGTGGACCCCGGAATAAAACACTTTCGTGTTAAAATTAGCCCCCCTCCCCCAGCTACGCCCATACACGAAATTGCAATATTTTTAGCATCCAATGGTATACATTCGGCGCATGAAGTTCTACAGTCATATTTGAATGAGATTGAAATATAGCTTAAAGGGACACTAAAGAGCAAAACGATTTTTCTCGCATTAGTAAAGTAGTCTTCCACGATACCAAAAAGACCACGCTTTCTGTTCGAAGACGCTTATTAAGCGAGAAAGCGCGCAAAGAGAAAATACAGGTGGTGACGCCACCTTGGAATTCCCGCACCATTTGCCATGACGTCACATATTTTTGCCGGCGCCTGCTTGGGCCTACGTAGTTCCTAATCGGTTAAATCGAAGTACATTGTCCTCTGAGGGGGCCAGAGACTTGACATAACGAGTTTGTGGAAATTTCGTCGAGCCAGTGGCGCCAAAATACGTCAAATGCTCTTTGAACTCTTTTACGTCACGAATTACAAAGTTCGGCGCGAAATTTAAAAATGAAACTTTGAACTTGGTTTTCTCCTGTAATAATAAACCTATGGTGGTGAAATAAACTACACAAGAGTTCTCCGAGCACACTTTATCAATCTAAACCAATTCATTGTTTCTCTTTAGTGTCCCTTTAACGACCTACACATGTCCTTCAGTAGAGATTTTCAGCAAGTTACGGAAATAGGGTACGCAAATACGGTACGGGACTACGGTAGCGCTCCTTCTCTCCAGCTCGCTGTGCTTAAAGTGCGTCCCCCGATCGACAGGTGCATCGTTAACAATGCGTTGGATGACAGGCAACAATAAGGCGTGACACCCCACAGTAATTTTTGAAAAGGCCTTTGTGGTGTTGGGGTGCCTTTACTGGAATTAGGAGCAGCAAAAGCACAGCGAGCGAGAGAGGAGGAGCGCTACCGTAGTCCCGTACCGTATTTGCGTTCCGTATTTCCGTAACTTGCTAAAAATCTCTAGTGTTAGTAAAAGCGTTCTTGCTTTGCCGTTAACTTTTCCGGTGCGAATCTAACTGATGTACGGCCTGGAGTTGATTCCACAGGTAGACGAAATATCTGGACTGGGTGTAATATATACTGCAAGTCTGAATTGGAGTTCGCACATTGAGTATATCGCATCTAATGGACTGCGTCCAGTTGGATTATTAAGGCGAATCAGCAGTGTATATTTTGGAATGCGCAGAGAAATTTTGTCGATAACCTATTGCATGTATGTCCGTCCAATATTATAGTTTGAATGTATTTTATTCAGTGGGAGTTCTGCCTATAAGTTACGTTATTCTTATAAATTATGGAAAAGCTTGGCAGAAGCCGGCTACAACTGAGATGGGGTCGGGGAGGAGGTAGACTTAATCAAAAGAGAAAAAAATAAGAGAATGTAGCGGACTCTGGCGGCAGCATCATTCAAAGGCCCAGTACTGAAGTCTTCTCATAACACTGCGTCGCACAATTTCGAAAATATTGTACTCAAGGGGCACGCGCCAAATCTTTAGTCCTAAATAGTGCACCGTATAAGCAGTTTCAGCACCGTATAGGTTATCTTGGAATAGCACATGGTGTTGCACAAGGAAATTTGAAGTCACTTTAACTGCGTTGCAGAATACCATCACCAAATTTTTAAGATTTCAGTGGCGGCGTAGTAAGCGAAATAGCCGGCGCCGGCGAGCATACAGAAATACCCTCGAAGGTGTCTCTCATGTTCTTATTTGTATGCGCTGTTTTCCAATAATGGTCTATCGATCGTGGGTGTGTCGGTGATCAGCTGTTTCTGATATGGCAATGTGATACTTTAGTGAGGTTGCTTGTTATTTCACAGTGCCATATTTCATTGTTGCCTGGATATTAACGCACGACTGCCGTTGTTGCCTGTAGCAACTGAAGGTTGCGCTGGTGGATGAAGGTCCAACTCACGGCTTGTAGGAAGGAAACAGTTAGGAGGGAGCATTGCGCAAAGAAAGAGAGAGATAAAAGAAAGAAAGAAAGAAAGAT
>NC_051181.1:79769237-79814714 GCF_013339695.2 Rhipicephalus sanguineus | reverse complement strand
TCTAGCAATGCAGCTTTTATTCCTTAAAAAAGTCTTTACATGAGGTATTGGTAGCTAATTCATAGCTAAAAATGACACAAAATGAAATGGGACAAGAACGCCGTAGCTTTTTATTCTTATTGTTGCACTGGGACAAAATACAGTAAAACCTCGTTAATTCAAACTCACTGGACTGTGAAGAACCTTCAAATTAAGCGGGTTTTTGAATTAACGAAACATACAAAAAATAGGATGCAAGGAACTTTGAGTTACTGAAAATAATCGAGGTGGTCGTTTGCTATGCCTGCTAGTTTGCAACTCCAAGGGTTATGTTTCCAGCAGACCCGGTCCCACTTTTGCGGCAAACCCGGGGAAATGGCGGCCTCGCTGCTGCCAGCGCAAAAAACAAAAACAAAAAATTGGCCGCGTATCTGCGTGCTTCGCTGCAAATGTCGTCTAAAGACGATAGAAGAGGCGCTGCGTGAGATATGAACACCATCTGGCAATACGTCGGGAAACGTGAATGCTGTGTTGCGGGCTGGTAGTCCCGGCGCAGCAGCAGGCGAAGACCGGCGGTGATCAACGCGACCGGCTGGGACGCCAGCCAGCCCGAACACGCGGTTTGCCGCGAAGCGCTGAAGCAGAAGAAACGTCCGCACTCAACGAGTACTCTCCACACACTCTTTTATATTCACGTCGCCTGGGTAAAGCAGGAATGCCAGAGCGGCGCCCCATGGCACTCGTACAGTGAAATACTGAACCGAAACCGAAACACAACAATGAGCTCGTGCAGAGGGCACGGACGAAGGCAAGTTTCAGCGCAGTCGCATTTTTCAGCGCAGCTTAAGAAACTAGGGTCTCTAGAATTACGTATCTATGTATTTTCTATTAAAGGAACTCACCACCTAATACTTACCTAGTGATGTTACGCCTCAGATATGCGTAATGTTTGCTTTTTGATCAACAATGTACACAAGTATGAACCTAGTCAACCGTTCACGATGGCTGGCCCTTGGTCAAGTGGTTCAACTTTGGCCGAGTGGCTGAATCGAGGGACGTGCCGCCAAACAGAAAGACAGACCAAAATTTCTGCTTTTAAGTTCCCCAAGAAAGACTATCGTCTTTAAAAGAGAAACGGTCTTATGGTCGGCTGAAACGTGCACCTGCGGAGAAGAAGGCATGCTTCACTGCAACACAGTGGTGACACCCTGGGGCAGCATGTCACCTGCTCTTCGCAGCGTCAGTGCATCATGATGCGACTATTTGCCCATTCTTTCTGGTAAAAATAAAGGACTTAATAATGGTCAGTGTGACGGAATTCGCGATGTCTTCTGGTTGGAAAACTTGATCGTTGAAGTTTTCGAACTGAATTTTCGATGTAGGCATTGCAGGCAAGAACTTTGCCAGCAGTGCAAGTGCGCAGATTGCCGGAGCAACCGCCAGTCAGGGTTTTGCATACATTGTGAATTCCGTCAGACCGTCCTTTATTATTTTTTCTTTTCCCAGAAAGAATGGGCAAACCATGATGTGTTGACGTTCAAGAAGCATGCGACATGCTGCCCGCATGTTACCGCTGTGTTGCAGTGAAAGCACGTCTCCTTTTCCGCAGTCACACGTTTCAGCTGACCACATGACCGCTTTTTCTTTCTTTCTTTTCTTTTTTTGCACTGGCAGCTGCGAGGCTAGGGTGCTTCACCTGTCACTCATTGGTATCGCTACATTGCATTGCCTTGTGGCTTCTAAGGACCGTTGTTTCCACGGATTTGCGGCAAAATTGGGATCAGGATTTGGCACATGACACCCAAAATTTTCGAATTAACCATGCTGGTGCTGACCGCCGCTTCAAATTATCCACTCAAATTTACATAGCAAAATACGGGACCACAGAAACCCATCGAATTAAGCGGAATTTCGAAATAAGCGAATTCGAATTAATGAGGTTTTACTGTACAATACAATCAGAACTACAAACAGACAACCACATTGTGCATGTGCATCCCTGGATTAACAGTTGAGTGAATGCTGTTACGACCATGTGTGTGCGTAAGCTTCTTAAGCGTTCGCATTCTTTCATTGATTCAAAAAGATATGAGCATAACGAGAAAACGACTGAAGAGTGACAACTTGAAAGGCCCTTGCCCTGCCCTCTTCAATGACTAATTTAACAGCAGGACAAAAGGAAAGGATTGAAAGAGCAGATAACAAAATCATAAGCACAGATATAACCTCTTGCAAAGTTGAACAGAAAATGCTTATTGCATGTGAGATTTGTGTCAAATGTTATGCAAATTGCTTATTTTGTTTGTGCACAAGGTGCCATAAACACTGACAGCACTGCAATCAAACCCTGTTATGAATTAAATTATAACAAACTAGCAAATATAAAAAGGTGATTGTGATTCTCTTTGGAATTTTTATAGGAACACGTGCATTTAAAATCTTCGTAGTTTGAAGTAAATGTTTCTAAAAATATATATTCATCAGGTTAACTGTAGCTTTAAGAGGGGCTGTTTGTCCATTATTTTTCGTGGGTTTTAATGTGGTTGGTGTGCACGGCCTTGTCGGTGTATGTGTTTATTCTGAAATATATACTTATGTCTGTCTAGGAAAGGTAGTGCTATTTGCTTGGCAGTGTGTGCATGTTTTTGCAAGTGTTCTGACGAAATTAGTATGATGACCAGGTTGTAGCTTGCATGGTAAAGATAACTGTGCTTGCAGACCGTCTTTGGTGACTGCAGATGTTTGGAGTGTCATACTATGTGAGCCAGGCGGTTGCTATCAGGCTCCCTCGTTGTTTGTTTCTCAGAAGAATGATTTGTTGGGCGAGTCGGTGCGTCATAATGAAAGAGCGCAAAAGACAAGGACCCAGAAAGGAAGGCGACAACACGAGTGCTCATTACATTTATCATTATGTTTCTGTCTCACAGGTTCCAGTTCCTGTTACATTATCACGGGTCCAAACATGGGCGGCAAATCGACCTACATACGATCAGTGAGTGCTTTCATTTTTCACTTAAGCTATCACTGTTTAACAGTACAAAGAATGTACTTAAGTGCATGTGAGACGTTCCGTCCTCTTTACTCCTGCAATGCTTAGTGCTTTAACGTGCCCCTCCCAAGTCCCCATTGCAACCTTTGATTATACATTAAAGGTTTTAATGATAGTTTTAATTTAAACCTATCATGGCACTGCCTAGGGAAGGTTTTAGGGAAAGAATTTTGGAATTTGTTTTTATTATACAAGTTGAGAGAAATTTAAGCTGTCCTCTTACCATACCTTCAGGAGGTGAGCTTCCTGGTAATGCACCTTCATGGTAATGCAAGGAAGGGGGCTTTGCGTCACTACGTGGGTATCTTTTTTTCTTTATCCCACAGTTTGTAGTGCAGGGTGCCGGTTATATGCAGGGGCTGGTTCCCTCAGTCTGAATATCAGTTATATGCAACATTCAGAACACCCTCAGAGCTTTCCAAGCGCAGTGCCACGAACGGGGGTGCCAAAGCTTCGATAGAGGCCAACTGAAAACTAAGTGCCGAAGCTCCGCACTACCATAGTCAAAAGCAAATGGCAGCAATGCCGTTGCGCTTCGTGCCGTTATACAAAGGCTTTATTGCCTTTAATCTTCTGCTGTGTTAGCTGCGTACCTTTGGAGCTTATTCGCTATCGATGATCACAACGATAGCGATGGCGGTTTCCTGTGCAGCGGTTACGGTAAACGGTAGTTCCGTTTTCAGTCTGAGCGTGCTGGCCATGCGCGTGCCTTCAGAAACTGCATCGTTACTATCTGTAATCATGTCTACTGCAGGTTTGTACGTAGCGTTGCGGCAAGCAGCATTGCTTTGGGTCAGTGCGCGCTGGATGTGCGTGTACTTTCATGGCCACCCGTGATCACGTCAACACGACCACGCACAGTGAAACCTCGGTGATACGATCACAGCTCATACGAATTTCGTGATGATACGAATTTTCCATTCGTCGCGGCCAGGGCCCATTGGCCTTCAATGTAATGGAGTACGGTTGTTGCGAACTGATTTTCACCCAGTGACGTTTGATACGAACGTACTCTACCGCCCAGGTACGAAGAGGTGCTGTCCGCGTTGTCATGGAAGACGCGCCAAGAACGTGCGAGCGCGGAACGTAAAAGTGTGCATGCGTGCCGCACCGCCAAATCGCCAGAATCACGGTGTCAGAAAAACATTTTTCTTACGGTCAGAATAAACCTCCAGAGACGCGTCACGGCCTCCGAGATTGTGTGCGCGTATCTTTGGGGCTCTTATGTGTCTCCGTGTTCCTTCGCGTTTACCTTACAGAGGACATTAGCGCCATGCTCTTTTTTTCTAAGGCATCGACGCGGACTGCTGTCGTTGTATAGTGTTTACGCATGCCTTGCCTCGTGCATCAGACATCCTATGAAAGGTGGACGAGGACCGAAAAAAGGCGAGGACGGTCTTGGCGAAGGAGTGAGGCCTCACAATGTCAACATGCGTGACCGTTGAGGCCGCACTTGTGCGGGCCCGGCCGTAAATCTCCCAAAAACATCCCCAACACCTCCACGATAACAAAATCATAACTCAGGACAGTGGTTCTGTAATTTTGTGGCCTTGATCCATCGCGTCAAAGCACTTCTTTCGTCACTTTCGCTGCAGTACTCCGGTGTCATGCAAAAAAACATACTAAAATTTGGAAGGGGCTATAGCTGTCGCGGGTCACAACACACCTGGTTCATTAATCAATACGCGTGTACGGGCTGTATATTTACGATTGCTGGTATGATTGCCGACACCTAAAAACTTAAGTGACAATCATTCAGGGTTCTTCCTCACGTTGCTGCGGCCCTGAAAAACAATAATGAAAATGTACGCCAGCTTTCTTTTGTCGTATGCTAATTTTCTATGTTGTCTGGTGATACGAATTTCGGGTGATACGAATATTTTTGCTGGTCCCGCGAGATTCGTATCACCGAGGTTTCACTGTATGCATTTGCAGCGGTTGGTTGCGGCAGAATGTAGTTAGACTTGGACCGCGTGTGCGCCTTCATAATGCCGTGGTTGTCATTCACGATCTCAGGGATAGTGACGATGAGCAGTAGTCTTGTTTTGAGCGCCACGTCAAAAACATGGCAAGAGTTATTGAAGAATGATTCTACCACATCCTGCATGCGCATCGAACCCGCCGGCAGCATTATGGCGGATGCACGATCTGTCTTCGAGCATCTCAGTGACGAAAATTTACCAGGATGCTCATGTGGTAGTAGAAAGCGTGTCTCCGATGAAGACACGGGTCTTGCGATGCGGCCGCATGGCCCTGGAAGTCACTAGCCAACGAGAAGTGGTTGAGTTGTAAGCGGAATTTCGCGGCAAGCCTAGGCAAGCTCTTTTTCCTTATGTGGTAGCACTCGCGAAAACTTCGTTGAAGCGGAAGTACCCAGGAAAAGTATTCATTGTGAGGAGACATCAGGGGTGGAAGTGCTGCGCCATTTGCGCCACGCTGCGCCACTCCGCTTCTGCTGCGCCATCCTGCTCCAAAACGCAATATTGCGCCGAAACTGCTCCCAAGCAGTCTTTGGTGCACGGCCTCCGCGATCGGCTCTGGTGCGCTGCCGGAACCGATCACCGAGGCTACGTTTGGTACCTTCATGTGCCGCTGTCACCCGTGTCATGGCACGCCTATGCGAGCTTATATCATCATCACATCACATGGCGCGCTCTCGTGAAGTTGTCGAAGGCGCAAAAAAGCTAGCGAGCCTGTACAGGAAAAATATAGCTACAAGAAAGCAACGTTTTTAGATTCAAGAAAGTGAGTTGTGCGGCCATATTTCGATGGCGCCGGTGGCAACGGAGTTTCTTGGCGCGCTGCGCGCACGAGGCGGTTGCTGTCATCGTGGCCTGGGATTGCGAACATGAATAAAAGTAAGTGTGTTGACGCTTCATAATGTCGAAAAGGTTCTATTTACTGCGAATATTTAATTTGATGTGAGGCCATGAGGATAGTGCGAGCAGCTGCCGCGGACGTAAACGCGCAACCATTATTTAGAAACTTTGTATTAAGGAAACTGCTGTATAGCTGAGTGTGTCAGATGGATTTTGTGTCATAAGTCTGCGTGAGGAAAAAAATTTGTTTTATCCGTTTGCGGTCAATGAAGCCACTACCAACCGCGAAACCACTCACAAGGCTTCGGTTTTGTGTAAGTCGGTTGGACCATTTCCGAAACTCATATTCTTTAGTGAGAGCATGCCATGTGGAGAATTTTTTGCATTGCACACAAGCCCTTAGACGTTATAAATGCAGCATGTAAACGCGCTCGTGCAGCGACGAGCTTAGTCTCGCCAGTGCGATCGGTCGCGTTGTTCGATTTTTGCTCGTCGGAACCTGCGCTCGGTTCGTGGTTGAGTACGCTGTAGCTCTCAGAACCTGCGCTCGGTTCGTGGTTGAGTACGCTGTAGCTCGTACCATCCGCTCGCAGCCGTTGCTGTGTGTGGTTTGGTGCATGAGGTGGCGAGTGAAAAAATATACAAAAAAAAGAATAAGATAGACACTTGGAACGCTTATTACTCAGAAGAATGTGAGGTAGTACGAAAACAGAACCACGCAATACAAATTGTGCGCTTGCAACATCTAGTATCATCGCACCTCATGTACCATATTTGCGTGCATATAACCGACATCAATAATTGATAAATCTTGGAAGGGAACTTGAAGGGGAAAGGTGGAACCGCATGGCGCTGTTTTTTGCGCGATTTACGCGCGTTTGGAGGGACGCGCATGTTTTTTGATGAACGCCTTCGCGAAATTGCGCTGTTGCGTCCCGAATGGCAAGATTTCATGCGCGACTCGCGCGTGCTCGGAGAGTCGCGCGCGTCATTTTGACGAACGCAATCTCAAAAACGCGCCGCCGCGTCTTCCTACTCGGAAACGCCTCGCGCGGCGCGGCGCGGCTCTCGCTAGTCCAACAAGCGGAGTTTAGAGTGCAGACGCGTGTTTGCTTGGTTTCTTCCAGTGCCTCCAGACGCCGCTGACCTCCGCGCATTGCGAAGGAGCAATTTGAAGCCGGCGTAGGCTTTTTACGAAAATGTAGCAACCCGGCAAACGCGGCGTGAAAACGCCGCTGCTGAAAAACGTTCATTCCCATGAACGTTTTTCATTTGTCAGTCTAGTCAAGTGTAGCTATTCAAAACATCGCTTATCTCGTTTTTCTGAGTCATTGCTCTATCACAGCTGTGATGGTTTAATGATAACACGTACGCGTGCACACACACACACACACACACACACACACACACACATACACATACACACACATATATATCATATGTGTTAAGTGTGGTTGGTTCATCAGTATTGTATGTTTTCTAAAATTGTTGGAACTTCTAGTGTTTACCAGAAATGAAAAGAAATTAAACAACAGTGATGTTTGACCCTAGAATTCTGCTCCAAAACTAACTTGCATTGCTCTTAAACACACATTTTGGTGCGCCCAAGCTTCTCCAAAACAGCATTATGCCTGCTCCCTGAGCTGCTCCAAAACACTCAAGCCCGCTTCCACCCCTGAGACATCTTCCGCGTTGTTTACTGAGGCGGCTGACAGGGAACCGAAAATTATTCGTGGTGGCAGAAATTTCATTTTAGCGGAGATCGGTAGAACAGGATTCGACTATTAATTCTCAGTGAAAGCAGCTGGAATTTACAGGCACTTTTACTGCAAAGGAAAGTTGTTTCAGTAAGTACACTGCTGCAACGAGCTTCATGCAGCCGACCTATGCTGTTAGAGCAGTTAGCCGCAGCACCGCTACCAGCTCTACAAAATTATTTAGACATTCAGTGGTAAAGCCGACTTATAAGACTTGTTGAAGCAATTCACCACAGTGCAATAGCCATGCTTAAATTAACTCTTCTTACTAGGGGTGTGCGAATATTCGAAATTTCGAATATTTTTCGAATAGTGTTTGCTATTCGATTCGATTCGCACTGAAATTTTACTATTCGAACTATTCGAACTTCCCAAAGACAAATGCAGTCAACGTCCGGTTGAAAGTGACCCCTTCAGATTTTCAATATGCTTCACCTCATTACATTCTCGTATTGCGGCAAAGCTGCCTTTCAAGCTCCGTTAGGGTCGAACATAGCCAAGAGAGAGTCAACGTCCGTTTGAAAGTGGTCCCTAGATTTTCAATATGCTTCACCTCATCACACCCCCGTATTGCGGCAAAGCTGCCTTTCAAGCTCCGCTACGGTCGCAAATGTATCAACTCAAGAAAACGCTGGTTCCAATATGGAGATGAGAGATGTGGCAGAGTTGGGGGCTCAATTAATGCTGCTTTGGACCTGAAATTTGGGCAGGAAGTCCGAAAAATCGGACGCCGAAGCTTTTTAGCATCCAGAATTTCAGATGTTCTTATATATCGACGTCTACGAGGCAGATTTGGAACTCCGGACTTGAAGGGAGCACACCCTTGTCCGCCACATCAGCTGACCTTCCACAGCAGTTGAAAGAGGAGGAGAGGTTGAGGAAATGGCATCTCTGCCTATCACGTGTAAAGTGCTGTCGGCAACACTTTGGTTGCACCAAATCATGTACATAAATACAATTCGGCCTCTACATTGCCTCATTCTTGATAAGAAAGACAACTATGAAATATGACCCCACCAGCGCTTCATCAACCTAGCGAAAAGAAGCACTTTCATGTTGCTATCTCACAAGAACATACCTAGGGATTCTCTGCAACTTTTTCTGTAATTTCACTTTGAAATATTCGAAAAATGTTTGAGAAATATTCGAAAATTATTCGAAATTATTCGATTCGATTCGCACTCAATCATTATTATTCGAATTCGCTTCGCACCCAAAATTTTGCTATTCGTACAGCTCTACTTCTTACCACAGTGTGCTGGACCGGTGTTTTATGTTTGTTTTTCAGCTTTTATAGAATTGGTTCAGGTTCAATAAAATTGATTTTTAGATGGTATTGAAATTAGCTTTCTTTTTTATATTGCCGTATTATTCTAATATTCGTGGAGCACAAATCTGTGCAAAAGCGAATTCTTCAGCGACATTACATAAGAAGTCGAATTTCACCTTGTCGAAGTTTCTGTATAGCAAAGTAAATTGCTGCACCCGCTCACTTCGTTGTATAGACGTTTAACAGTACTTTTTACAGCCAGACTACATTTTAGAGTCGCAATTCTTTAATGTAACACTTAAAGTTGTTAATGGCCTGGTTTGTCAAAAAAAAAAAATTGTGATTTTGTCTTTTTAATAATATTGTACCCCTCGGTGATTATTGAAAGCCTATCCTTAAGGTTATGCTTCAGATGCCAGAATCAAACAGGCCAGCATTACAGGTGCCTTGTTCTTGATATCACTTAATATAAGTTGTCCGATCAAGAGCAATTTTATCTTTATTTCTTCATGATAGGGCAATTAGCAGTGCTAAGTGCCATCAAACATTTCACGCAGTAAAATCTTATCTTGCTATGAAATTATTAACAAAAGCAAGGCAGCAGTAAGCAGAATTTCTTTTGCTAGTTTAAGAGATAAAGGTTTAGGTCACTGCATACTGAGAATGCTGATGTGTAAGCACATGAATAACTTTTGGCGGTGCTGTGTCCTCAGATGTAAATCAATGTTGCAACTGAGACTAGATGAAGGAATTCTGAGTTCTAAGCTTTGTTTTTCCACAAGGTGGCCCTAGCAGTGCTCATGGCTCAAGTGGGAAGCTTTGTGCCATGTGATTCTGCCGAGCTGACGATAGTGGACGCCGTGCTGACACGCATTGGAGCTGGTGACCAGCAGCTCAAGGGTGTGTCTACATTTATGGCCGAGATGCTGGAGTCCGCACACATCCTCAGGGTGAGATGCTTCTTTGATCGTAGCCCACGTGTATGGATCATGGCCGCGATATAAGATATGCCGTACTTTCTTGTGTATAACCCACGCCCTAAACAATGATTCGTAGATAATTTTCTAAAAATGATCCTCCCAGATTGCTGCGAAGCTAGCTTTTTTGCATAGCTTTGAAGAGCTGCCGTGAAGCCACCTTTGCAAAGCGGAATTTGCATTTATCGTTTTAATTTTAGCCCCAAATTAAAAATTTTTTGTGCGAATTATAAGCAGGAAGTTACGGTACACTCTTTAGGTGAGGAGACTCATGAGGTTCACTTGACCATATGAAATAGTAATGGCGCACAGCCTGTTGGGCCATTACCAGCAGCAATTACCATATTTATTCAAATATAGGTGGACCTTTCGAAATGTGCAAGTATTTTTACGCCAACTCAAGAGGAAAAGTGTGTGTCCATCTGTCCATCCCTCTCTCATGCAAGACGAACCGCTCTAAGGAAATGAGTTCATAAAATAAAATGAATTCCCTTGGCGGTGCTGGTTTTCACACCTAGGGCCCCACACTGAAGGCAAGTCTCTCACCCTCTGGGTTAAACACTTTGGCTTGGAGCACGTGAATATATCTCAACCATAGAATGCGTTGTACCAGCAGTGAAAAGCAATTGTAAAAGGAGAACACTTCTGTGAAGAAATATGTAAATATTTCACGGTGATGGAATAAAAGCCCTTCTTGTGGCGACATTGGAAGCGCAGTTATCAAATTGGGGCCCTGTGTGCGTGGTAAAGACTGAAACGATGTGGATGCTTTGGTATGAGTTAAGCCTGTTAAGTAGCCAGAACTACCTTGAGAGCAGCCCAACAACAGAGCGAGAGGGGTGATCAGCAATAGCCCTCGCCGGGTGCCATTCAGTCGTGGTACTGTGTGCGCCCCACAAATCTTCTGTGACGTTCAACAATACTCGCTTCGCTCTGTGGAACGTCACACAAGCCCCCCCCCCCCCCCCCCCTGTCTACGTCACACCAGTGGCGATGTCACGAGGTGCTGCCAACTCAGACGAGCACTCACGCTTTCTTTGAAACCAAATTAAAATATCTGAAAGGCAACATTTGCCACTAATAATCGGTCAGAAGTGCCCATGTATACTGGACAATCTAACAACACAAACATCGTGAGGTTCCAGTTTTGGTGTCAGGGGTCCTTTAAAGCTAAACACACGTTTCGGTGGTCGCAGGATGCGCCTTCCATTGGGCATTTGCAGACTCTGGCAAATGCTAGAAAGAAGATGAAAAAAAAAAACGCCATGTCGATGCTGCCCAACAGCAACATGCCAGAGAAAGCTGCAACCACAGAGTTCCCTACAATAAAACTCCACTCTTATGCATCTCTTAGACAGCTCCATAGGGAGGCTCTGCAAAGATTTATTTATCTTTTTCACAAATCTTTCCAAAAATGAACCCTCAACCTATATTGGTGACAAGAGATTCTCATCCTATATTCACAAACAAAGTGAGCAACAATATTGAGCTAGAAGGAGTTCCTCCGTCATGGTGGCCAGCAACTCTCACGGCTGTCCTTGTAAACATGGCAGCACTGCCTTGATGCACGATACTTGAAGGCAGCGTTTGCAGCTGCTGTGCAGGTGGCGGTCACATCACACAGGGTGGGGTCGCACCAGGTTGTCACACGTGCCATAGGTGCACCACGTGCCGTTTCTGTGTCACTGTTTTGTAGTCGTGTCTATACTTGACGTGATGTACTAGTTTACACCCGTGATTTGCATTGCTTTTTCATGACTGTGTGATGATGTCTCGTCTGCTGAGCAGCACTGCTGCCTTCAAATGTCAAGTACATAATATGTTGTCGAGAACTCCAATGATGGTGCTGCTCAGCATGAGCTCAACCTAAACAAAGAGCTGATTGGAGTTTGGAGAAAGCAACGGAACAAACTTTTTATTGATAGCAGACAGCGTGGTGTCTTTCGCAGTCCAACAACCCTGAGGCATAAAGCTCTAAAAAAATGCACTTAGGCATTATGGGGAAGAGGAGCGTGCAGAACAGCTTCAAGGGTCTTGTGTAGCCATTCAGACAAAAGCCCGGCAGTTAATGTGACAACGGGCGAGGTCCAGAAGTTCATGCAGTGCAGCAGAGAACTCCCCCTGTGTCTACCTATTGTCTAAACTGTAGTATGCATTGACCACCAAGGACAAATCTGCCTCTCCTGATATGCGCTGCCACTACCAACAAAGAAATAAATGCAAGGTCTTTTACAGCAGAGCTTTTAATGGATCACTTGCTTGATTTGCCATGTTCATCCATCCGCGTCCATCCACAAACAGAAAAGAAACCACGTGACCTCTACCTAGGAAATAATGATGTCATCATGACATCACACGATGACCACAACAACTGGTCAAAGGTGGGCCGTTCTGGGAGGCTGTGCAGAAAGCTTAAGTGGAGCGGTACACTTTTCGTACTTTATTCACCATGTCAATTGAGTCTGAGCTCTACATTGACGTGGCCGTGCATGGAGCTACGAGTCGGTCGCTCATTGTGAGAACACTCGAGGAGCAGCCTGCTTATGAAGTACGCCAACAAGAGTATAAGTGGAAGTGCGCCTGCTAGTCATCTGCCTTCACAGAGTGCAATGGCCCCAACATTTAACAGCGGAACTGTTTAGGTCGAGGTTAGTGAAGAATCCTTACAGAGCATCACGTTGCTCCTAGCGGGTATGTGCCACAGAAATTGGGCAAGCCCCACTACATACCTCCGGTTCATTAAAAATGAAGAAGCTGTCTATAACTAGAATGTTTGGCAATGGCTAAAGTCGTGCGCTCTCTGGAAGAAGAAGCTGCCCATAGGGAGCGTCAACGGGAATTGTCGTGTAAACAGCAACGTTGATGTCATTCTGATCCTGAAGCGCACACAAGATACCAAAGCCAAGCGCAGGCGAAGGGCACAATGTCGACACAGCATGTTGTGACATGATGAGATGGCTTGATCGACATGGCATGGCGAGCTTCCTGCAAGGGACGCATGCTCTGCGTTCCTCCGACACATTAGCTCTCTTGTACAAGGAGGTGGCAACGGATTTTGTGGTGCATTTGGTCGTTGCATGTTAAAAGTGTGCAGTATGCTTATAAATGTGCAATGCACTTTTGCAGTGGTAGTTAGTGTGAGTGCAGCGAGGTTTCTTCACCCGCGCCGTACCCAAACATTGCACAAATGCGGCGAGACTTTGTTGAGCCATCTCTGCAACAGCAAGCTGCTTTAGTTTCCAAAAAGCAATGCGCGCTTTATATCGGTCCCATACAAGAATGTTTCAGTGAACGGCAGCACAGCACCAGGGGCATGCTTAGGTTGTCAACTGTTAAAAGCGCGCAGTACGCTTACAATAGTGCTGCGCCACACATGCTGCCAAGCAGATAGCCGAAGATATTTAATGTGAAGGGGCAGTTGGTGATCAGCCATACTGGTGTGCTTGTCGTTGGCGTCCCTGTCACCTTACGTTCTTTTTCTATGCTTATCCGTAAAGGCATCGCTGCAGTTGCGGCGAAGTTGGAATAATTTGCTGACCGGTCTCTGTAGTTACCGGAAAGGCAAAAGACCCTCTTGCGGCACGTTTTGGCTTCAGCCGCACAGAGAGTCGAGGGGTGCATCTAGTCGTGGTACACGCTAACTGGTAGGCATAGATGAGCCACTACGGGCTTATATGGTTAGCAAATGCATTAAGCTCCATGAGACTCGGTTGGCGATTCATTGCACCTACAGTAAAAACTGGGATGTAGGTCGACCCTTCGACTTTGAACTACTGAAAATCAAAAAGGGGGAAAAAAAAGTACATGGAATCGCCAAAATATCAGAAGGCACCTTTATCGTGAAATTAGCACAATGCCAAATGGTGCCCAGTGAAAATCCCATTTATTTATACGCGTGTTTACTAGCAAGTTCCACATGGCAGAGAGCCAAAAGATGGGCTCAAGTATTATATTCGTACAACGTCACACCCATCTTTACAGCTTTAAGGGGAGACGCGGGTCTTTTTTTTATTTCTTTTATTAGCAGGGTGAACTGAACGAAATTTAACAAATTTATCCCATTTTTTCTGCAGATTCCAAATCTCTAATTAGATTTTTGGTAGCTGCATTAGTACAAAAGATGTGCAATCTCCAAAAGCATATTTCTTACGGGAATTTTTGGCAACTTTGCTTTGTCAAACACAGAAACAAAGTATGTGGCAAGGCCGCCAGAGAGCTGGTTTAGCCGGTGATGCTAATCCGATTGTTTTCAACAAACTTTGAATGCAAAATAAATAGACGTAAATGTGAGTGAAATTTTTTTGCTGCATACTATTTCTGATAATCGAGAATTATAATTTGGTGAACAACATTATAAGAAAACAAATAGCATCACCGGCTAGACCAGCTTCCTGGCAATCTTGCCGCATACTTTGTTTTTGTGTTTGACAAAGCAAAGTTGCCAAAAATCCCCGTAAGAAATATGCTTAAATATGTGTTAGAAATTGCATATCTTTTGTTCTAATGCAGCTATTAAAAATCTACTTAGAGATTTTGAATCTACAGAAAAAGCTGAATAAGTGTATTAAATTTCATGCCATTCACCCAACTTTTAAAAAACCATTTTTTAAGACCCACGTCTCCCCTTAATTTGGCCACACTCTGAGGTCACCAGTTGCAATCGCAATGCGAGTGCAGCTCTCGTATAAACTCTGCAACGTTCGTCTCCAGCTCTAGATACGCTGCGGTCTGGCACCAAAGCAAAGTTCTCTTCTGACTGCTGCATGTCGTGATGCGTCTGCCAGTGGCGAATGCTTCTGTGGTGCACTTGATCTGTCCACTGATCATAGCCATACGTGATGCCATAACCAGAGCTGCTGTTATCGCTGGAAGAAACAAAGAAATAATATCCGGTGAGATTGGAGTAGCGAGAAAACCCGTGCGAAGATGAACTTTCAGTTATTGTTTGTGACTCACAGTTCCCGCGTGGATTCACGTGCGCTAGCATCCCCACACATCTTCCACATACACTTCAGACCAGGTTTCTTCGTGCCTTCACGAACTCAATCGCTGTTTTCTTGAACGCTACGGTGAACTGTCGTAGGCCACCGGTCAAGAACAAGAAAAAAGAAAACTTGCTCAGAGCCCGAATAGATTCACAAGACAACAATAACGCAAAATAAGGCCGCCCATGGCACAAGGCGGGCGGTAAACAAAGCGACACCGATGATTGCGATGGCGATAGAGGCAGTTGACTTCAGCTGTCCATAGTGGTCAGACTACTGAAGTTTTTCTGCAAATGACCAGTATATAAGACGGGGGTCAACATTTTATGGCTGTCTTTTTTTTAAATTTGACTGATATTCCAGTTTTTATGGTGCGTTTCAACTGTCAGTGTACCTATGTTTAAAGCTGGTACATATTACAGTAGAACCCCGCTGTTACGTTCCTCACTGCTGCGTTTTCCCGGCTGTTACGTCGTTTTCCGCCGGTCCCGGCATAGCTCCCATAGGATACAATGTATTGGGAACCCCGCTGTTACGTCATAACTGTCGGACCGTTCCCGTATGATATGTCGCGAAGTGCGCCCGGAGCCGACCGAGTGACTACCAAAGAGAGCGGCCATGGCGCATTTTCACGCAGCTTGGCCTCGTTTGACCGTAATATTAGCCGCATGAGAGGCGCAAGCAACAGAATCTTTCAATTGATGCAAACAAAAGCATGGCCTTCGAGATTCAAATGGCAAAGATGGCGTCTATGACGTAACTGCTCGCGAAAGCAAGGCCTTCGAGATTGGCATTTACTATTGACAAAAGCATAGCCTCTGAGATTTGCATTGCACAAACATGGCGTGTATGACGTAATTGCTTGCGAAAGCAAGGCCTTCGAGATTGGCATTCACTTCTGCCATCATCGCGTTGGCGTAGACTCATCGTCATCGTTATTTGTCGGAGAACGGGAGGAGTTCGAGCTGGTTGGAGCTCGCATGGTCGTGCGTGCGGTTCGCGGTCGGACTCGCCGCGCCGGTCGTGATTGCGTGTGCTTAGTTCTTTCATGCCTACAGCTGCTGGTGTTAAAAAAATCACATACGTTGATTACATTCCTGTGGATAAGGCCATCCTAAGCTCCGCGTTTCTATCCATCGACTAGATCGCGGCTGAGCGCGCCAATTTTCGTGCTGCTCGTAAGAATTGAAATAAAATTCTGTACCACTAAAATATTTTGCCGTTTTTCCTGTTTTTCGGCTCTTACGTTTCCCGTCTCTTACGTTTATTTCCTACGGTCCCTTCAAAAACGTATCAGCGGGGTTCTACTGTATTGAGGTTCTATGTTGTATACAGTTGAAAAAAAAAAAATGTGTACCATGTTCATGGTTTTCACATCATTCCCATAGGACCCCCATGGCCAGCTCTGCGAGGGCGAGAAAAAAAAAAAAAGTGGCAGCACGTTACTCTAATGCGTGAGAAATGGTTAAGCACCTGGATTGTGGGTCAGTTCTGTCCATTCACACTACGTATGTGTGTTGCGGTCTGCCCTCTGAAGTTTGGGGTTGACCTACATTTGAATATTTTTTCATTTTTCCTCAGCGAGGTCGATATTAGGGGCTGCTCATATTCATGGTTGACCTATTGTCGAGCGAATACAGTGTCATCTATTTATCAACAGGACTATACGACTTCAAAAAAAATGTTGCCCGCATCTTCCCACGGGGGGGACTTGAGTAAATGCGTCGCAGAGTGGTGGGGGTATCGCGTGAATGTTGCATAATTGGGTTTCGCAGAAGCGTCGTGCTGCCTGAGTGATGGATCTGCTGCTCGACGTTTACGAACAGTTGCTGCTTCTCGAGCACGACGTTCAGGATCCACAGCCCGTCGTTGCCGTTTCGCAGCTGCTTCTCGTTCCCCGAGTGAAGGATCCGCAGCCTGTCGTTGCCGTCTCGCAGCAGCTTCTCGTGCACGAAGTTCCGGGTCCGCAGCTCGCTTCAAACGCTTGTGTTCAGCTTCGTAGGCTCGTCTCTTCGCAGCCTTGTCTTCTGCGTTGCTTGCTGTTGTTGACGCCGACGACGGTGAGGGTGGGGTAACGTTGCCTTCAACGAGTGGTGGGACGCTGATTGAAGGTACTGTTGCTTCCATCACATCTACTCGAGCCAAGCAAAGCGTCAAGTCAAGTGAAAGCCAAGTAAAGACGCCCTTGACTGAATTCCGAACGCGCGCTCCGCCACTTATATACACACTGCCCGCGTTCGATCGAGAGGAGGGAGGGACAGAGAGGAGATGCCTGCTGCCGGCACGAGACGAGCCGAGCATGCGCAGTGAGGGTGTGGACGGCGGCCGACGCCGCAGGTGCGACTAAGAAATGCTCCGCATTTAAAACCGAAAAGGTTTTATCTTCCATTGCTAGAGCATTCAGCACTTTGTGGAAAATACGAATTCAGTGGCAGATGGACACATGTCTTCACCTCAGTGCGCTTGACAACCGACGTGGGTGCCTTTCTCTCTTTTCCTGTGGCCTACTTTTGCCGTATGCCTCAATAATTTCAGATTTTCTGTGAAGTGCTGATTGCTGTAGCAACAGGACATACACTTTTTTCTGTCTTGAAGTTGCATCACTCTGCTGTAAATATTAGCAGAGGCTGCCAGCAGCCATCCAATTGTGCGCACCATTGCTGAATCATCTGGTCCATTGCACCTTGCAAGCAAGCCATGAAGTGTCCCCACCTAAAGCGATAGTGTCTTACACTGTGCTCTCAGTCTAAAGGTCATGTGCGCCTGTTTGATCGTGTAGCTGAATATTCATTTGGGACTCTGGAGAAGCGAAATTCAGTAAGTACGTGTCCCCACACATCTACTTCGTAGATGTTGGAAGATGTTATCTTGTAACGTGTTAATCGCCCTTGCATTGTGGTGGCTACCCATCAATAGAGGAAACACTGCACTTTCTGCAGAATGCTACAGCCGACAGCCTGGTTGTCATCGACGAACTGGGTCGGGGCACGTCCACGTATGACGGCTACGGCTTGGCCTGGGCAATATCAGAGTGAGTTTGAAGGCATAAAGTAGCAGGCCTTTTTTTATCATATTTACTGTCATTTATGCACCATTTTTTCTTATTTTGGGGTTTCAAAAAGTGGGGTGCACTGCAGGACCGGCTATAACACAAACTTTTCTGTCTACCATTTACCCTCCCATTGAACTCCATCTATGTGCATGCCTCCGATACGAGAGACTGCGGATGCTGGAAAATCCTGGTGACAAGCGAGGCATTGAGCGGGCTTCTCATTGATAGTGCACCAGCTGAAGAGAGAGGCATGAGAGTGTTACAAAGGAAGAGAGAATGCGGAGCAAACAAACGAGGAGCTGAAGCAAAAAAAAAAAAAAAAAAAGAAAAGAAAACAAAAATGCCGCGGCGGTGGCATGTCGCGGGCGCACGCACTTAGAAACTTAGAAACTTAGAAACTTTGCGCCATCTTGGCTCCCACTACTTGTCAGCTGTGCACACTTCGGGCGGAAAAATGCCCTATGTCTGCACCAAGTGCGCGTTACCACGGTTTAGTTCATCAGTTTTCTGTCAGGAAAATAATTAGTTGCCTCGTCATAGAGTGGAAATACCGTGTGCAGTACCTCGACTTTACTGTTTGTGATTTAAAAGCTTAATGACCTGAGATTTCATCTCTGCTTCCACTGCACGGAATTTTGGTAAAGGTTTTTGCCGTGGCTGATTCCTTACCGTAAGCGCAACTTTTAGTTTTATGCATGTTGTCCTAGCTTCAGTGTGCGAGGGGAATCTTTTCGACGCTGAATCTGCATGTTTAAGACAAGCTTTCTGTGACGGCATTCCGACCTGTTGGATAGGCCTAATGAGCGCCAGCTGCCATGTTGGTAGCAGCTGCGGGCAATAAAAGTTACAGTTTGCTACTGAATCAACAAAACATCTTGTGGTGGCTGAATTGGGAAACGAGTAAGCACATAGTAAACCTAAGCAAAGTTGATGGCATGTGCAACTTTCTAGTGGTGGTTCGTAATTGTAGACATTGCACGCACACACTCGCGAGAAATTGAATGATTTGCCACACAGCTTGCAGAATTTATCTCACCTTTCTACACAGTTTCTGCGTAGTGCAGTTCCACAAAGTAGCCCACATAGTCACGGAGGTCTGAAAAGTTACGTGCTAACGTTCCGTGATAGCACTTTCTTTTGTTAGCCGTCTTTTATTTCCTGCATTCTTTTGATGGCAGTGCGGCCACTCAGCCGTTAATCTTTCAACGCTCGGAAATTTAAATGGGTGCAAACATGCTGGTCGCGTGCCTCGATTCTCGGATGTGCTGAGCTGTTTGCTCAAAACTTTTTGCACCTGTGCAGCCTTTGAAGACTGTTGTTTCGGTTGTAGTGCGTATGTTTGCGACTCCAGCGAGTTGCGTTGTGAACGGTCTGTGCCATTTATTCGCGGCAAAGCTTGTCAACTTGACCATTGATGTTGGCACTAGAATTACTTTTTGGTGGGGTTTTCATTTCTACGCCACAAGAACACTCATCATCGTGTACGCATATGTGTGCAAATATATGACATCGTTTTTTCCTCCTGTTCTTGCAATTGGAGAAGCACACTCGCAGCTTTTATGACGGCTAGCAGAGTTATTAAATGCATCGCCCACCTGCAGGCAGCTGGCAAAGGGGGTGGATGCCTTCTGCCTTTTCGCCACCCATTTCCACGAGCTGACAGAACTGGCGACAGAGGTGCCCTGCGTCCACAACGTCCACGTCACAGCCGATGTCAGCGAAGACAGTTTTATACTCCTGTACAAGGTTAAGCCAGGTACCTGTCTCTTCCATTCATGTGTCAATGCTGCATTTTGAATCCTGCTTATTTTAGCTGCTCTCTGAACTTTTGAACTTATGCACAACCAAATGCTTGGATGGGAGGATGAGTCGATTTTTTGTTTCATGTTCATTCGTCTATTGTTACCATTTTATTTTATGTTTTACTAGGGTCGTACTAGGCCTGTGCAAGCACTTGAGTGCTTTGAGTATTGGAACCAATGTTGCTGTACCATAATTCACTTTGACACTCATTTAAAATTTCTGATCTTTTTATGTATTCGAAACAAATGAATTAGACAAATTTTACTGCATCTAACAGGCTTGAAAAGGTTGTTTTGGTGGAGTGCAGGGCCACTATGCCATGAAACCATCTATTTAGGGGAAATTTGTACTGCCACAAAGCCACCCTTCATTGTTTTAAAGGACCATATAACCTGCACCCTGATTAGCCTTTTTTTTTTAAGTTAAAAAGCAGGTTATACAGGCTTATATGGGCTAATTTTGTATAATTTCAATACATACCGTATTTTACCTCTTATAACTTGCGCCTTACTACTATTTCAAAGCCTGCTACTATTTGAATTCATTTCAAAATTGTTTGATACTAATTACCATTTACATGGACCTCGCTTCGGGCCAAAAAGCTGATGTTCCCCCAAGCCTGGTTTTTACCTATCTGCTAGTTTAGCACGCCACCGAATGCAGACTCACTCGTGGAAATGAATTGAAATTGAAAAAGTGCTTGAATATTTCTTTGCGGGGTCAATTCAAGAGGCACTGTGAGGCCATTTGTTACTGTAATGGCATGAAACGAATTGTAATGCCCATTATAATGAAGCATTGGTGTGGACTAAACCATTACTATTATGTCTCTCCACAGGCGTATGCAGTCAAAGCTTTGGCATAGAAGTTGCCAAACTGGCACATTTCCCGGAGCATGTGCTCAAGGTGAGTTGATTGTTCGCATGCATTGTTTAAATGCAGCCTTTTTCTTTTGTGCATTGTTACTGTCCAAGGCTTCTGGACCAATATTTGCCTCCCTCTCATGAAAGAGGCCATTGACGATGTAGGCCGCTGCCCTTCTTTGCCATCACAGCAGCGTTTATTGAGCCCCGCCCTGTCGGAAACAGACCTATCAGGAAGCTCCCAAATGCTCATCTGATTCAGGCCTTTACGAACTGTTTCGGAATCTGTCGCGGGTGACATGGACCGCCAGCGCATGCGTGAGGGCTGGTGGTGCTGGCTTCAGAAAGGGAGAGTACCCTCCACGGCTCTCTTTCCCATCCCTAAGTTTCGCAGAGAACGTGTTTTAGGTCTTCTAGGACGTTTCATTGAACGCACAACGGTGAGTCCGACAGCTTGATTTTGTTCTTGAAGTAATGAGTGTAGGCGACGTTTAGTCTGATGCGGTGCAAGCATGTTTCCTCTTTTCTGTTGAGGTCTCGCGGCATATCGAAGGCACACGATGGATCAATTTTGTAAAGAGGCCCATACTGGTGACTGGCATCTGTCCAGAAGGATCGCAACAGAAAGACTTTCTCTGAAGGCGGCTTTGCATCTTCAACAGGACTCGTGCTTAGAACTGCAGCACATTCTGGGCCCATGGCAAAACAGCACCTGTGCGTTACGCGCAACGAAAGCGCTGCTGACTTTCTTGCGGGCCACAAGCCTGACCGAAACTTTGTAAACAGTGTAGGCTATGTATGTATGTGTGGTTATCAGTGTATATATCATAATCATCACCCTGGAGCACCTGGAGTAGCATGTCAGGCGAATAGCCAGGCAAACATCTCCAGCTTTTCATTAAAACATTTCTCTCTCTCTCTCTCTCTCTCTCTCTCTCTCTCTCTCTCTCTCTCTCTCTCTCTCTCTCTCTCTCCCTAAGTTTCTTTATCCTTCAGTTTCTGCCAGCCCACTGGTACTGAGAGTATAGCAAGAGGGCAGGTGAGGAGGAAAAGTAGTGATTGCACATTTCTTCAGGCGAGTGTAGCCAGGGGCCTTTCATGTGCTTTTTGCATCCACTTGTGCTAGTTGTGGGCCAAGCTTCCATTTCAATACAAAATATTGGTACCATTCTTCAATTCCATTGATGTTAAGCTGATCACAGCAGCACTTTTCTTGTCTGCATTGCCATTTCAAGTTCCAAAGAATGTCCCTGCAAACGTGAAAATTTTGGGAGACAATCCACTGTCTACCATTTGTAGCCTTGTGTCCCTGCTGAAGTGCCCAAAAGCCATGTTTTGTTATTTCCACACCTCAAATTAATCGACTTGGTGGGATGTGAAGGTTACTTTATTGAAATATTTTTGTTAAGTTGATAACAGTTGAAATGTGCTTTCAAATATTTATGTTTCTCCAATAGTGAAAAGAGATAAAAGTTTAGCAGCAGGCATATATATCATAGGCAGCACCTCCTCTATTTTTTCAATGCCGGTCAGATGAGCCCGATCCAACCGTTCACCACCCTCTCCTCTCTCCCCGTCGGCTAGCGTTAACGTCTGCATTGCATTCATGGGAGAGAGTACCCTTTAGGTGGTGCCTCACAACGGAAGATGGAGCAGCTAATTTCTTGTTCAGTTGTGTTTTTTAATTGTTGGGCTGTGTCTTGCATCCCACATAATCACTATGTTGGTTGTCTCTCTGGCTCTCTAAGAGACATGGTGTTTTGTGATGGTACACCTCCGTTTGTTGCACTGTGCGTGCTGTCAGCGGGGACACATCACTGCGACGCTGCTGGGTGGGCTGACTTTCAAATGTGCCTCACGAACGCTGTGTGGCTGCAGCGGTTTTGCTTCAAGCCACGAAGGGAGGAGTACGAAGGAACAAACCTGACGGACACGTGATGTATGAGAGGGACAGCACGTCTACCACATCTCCATAGGAACAGGAGCATTGTGCACGATGCACGTGTGACACAAGCAGTCGTACCCTTTAGGTGGCATCGCACCACGGCAACTTCCTGAACTAAGGCGGGCTAACGGCTCCCATTAGGAGCGAGCGTTTGGACTGGCATAGAAAAAAATAGTGGAGCCGTCGTCATAGGCAGCAAGGCTACTGGGTGTTTAGTTTTTCTTTTCACTTGCTTGTCAGTTGCATGATATGGCTGGCATGTGTTAGAGTCGATGTTAGTGATGCTGCAAGGGGCAGTTATGTGAAAGGAAAACAACCCATCACAAGGCACCGTCATATGATTACAGCATAGACCGCTTATAACGTAAGTCGCCGGAGTCGCGAATATCCGCACTATAAGCGGTACCGCACTATAACCAAAACAACGTTTTTGAAAGGTTGCACGTGTGCGAGACATGACGAACAGGCAGGCGCGCGATTCCGACTATCGAGGCATGCGACTGGGACGTATGTTTGCATCTGCTTACATTTGAAAATGTTGAACGGTTAGCGTCCGCGGACCTGCGGTGGCGACATAACGAACGCGGAAAAAATGCGCCGTCACGGGAAGTCGCCGCGGTATCGCACTGCGCGTGCGCGATGTCGAAAACGGTGGCGACCACAAACCACCACTCGAGAGTTTCACACGCACGCCCGCGTTTTCGTTAAAGATGTAAGTCACGCCTTCTAAATGCAACAACTGCAAAATGTTTCATTGACTCGGCAGCAAACCGCAACTTCTGTAGTCCGCGGCCGCCGACATGGCAGCTAGCGCTTGTTAGGCCTAGCGTGCGCGTTGCAACTTGGCATGCCGTCGCGAGAAGCTTGCCCTGACAACACGGAGATCGGGCGTAAAAGAGATCGCACTCGCGAGCTAAACCGAGCGCATCACGCGTGAAACGAACTTTCGGTTCGCGGTCGGGAGAACAGCCGCGGCAACTATCCTGAAAAAAGTATTTCAAGCTTGTAAGTCCGCCTGTTGGTGGCAAAGGCGAAAGCGCAGTCGCGTCTCAAAGCATTGTTACTTGCGGGGGAATCGAGGTTCCACGCGCGATATCAGCGCTCTACGACGAAGCAAATATTTTCCCGACGGAGACAAACAGCGGTAACGCGCTCTTGATGCGGACGCGGGCACCCGTACGTAGCGGAGCGCGCATGTCAAGCGGCCGAAGGGGCAAAGGCTTCTCCGTCGGCACGCAACCGCTCCCCCTCCCCAAACCACGCACCCGCGCCGGGCTGCTGCCCCCCACCGCCGTCCTTTTTTTCTTTCTCCCCCCGCTCCTTGTTCGTTCGTTCCGCGTCCCATCCTCCTTTGTAACCCCGTTGCCGCTCTCTGCCCCGCCGGCGCATCTCCGCTGTGAAGCACGCTCGCTCTCTCACACTCTGAGAACGTTCCGGCAGCCGCATTCTAACCGGTCTTTCATCTCGGGGGACTGCACAATAAGCGGTATGCGTGTACATGGAGCTCTATGGGAGGGTAGACGGGAGTCAGAAAAAACCGCGTTATAGCCGGTACTGCACTGTAAGCGGTTACGTTATAAGTGGTCTGAGCTGTATTGGTATTCTCTGGTGATGTGCGGTTCAATATTCAGAGATATTGAATATAAAACAGTTTCTTTGTTACCTGGTTCTTGAATATATTTTCTCGAAAACATAGTTTTGGTTAACTCAGGGGAGACACCGAGTTCTTACACTTCATTACAGGAAATTTGGAAATGGATATTTGATTGTATTTAAGCATAAGGTCTATTCTTATGCATTGTTATATAGTTCTTTTGGCTCACTTTTCGAGTGTGTGTTCACCTCAAGGGGACCCTCTCATTTGTTGATGAGCAATTACATAACCTATGGCTAAGCTGCAGCAATTTGTTTACTTATTGATATTGACATCGTGTCAAGAACAGTGCATATTTGCTGCTTTTTCTAAATTGTTAGTGATCGCAGCCTGTTTGGATGTTTGTTGCAGGAGGCCAGGCAGGTTCTATCTCAGTATGAAGCTGCTACAGCGAAGATGGAGGAAACAGATATGGAGCACTGATATCCTCCATGAATATTTTTTACTTACATGTCAATAGATATCCTTCTGTTTTTAGAATAAAAGCTTATAGTTTCAGTCATCTTGTCTGTGTTCTAAGGTAGTCTTTAGACAGGACAATATTGATGCATGATTCATTGCACCAGTACACCAGGGATTCATTAGAACAGGGAAGCCGGACTGATTTGGAATCTGCAAGGGGAACCATGTTGAGCGACACGCACGCACTGCGATTGGACATCGTGGTTTTACTTGTCACAAAGGCGGCGCCGCTTCTCAGTGTCAACTCTTTTTACAGTGGACTCGCATTAATTAAAACTCGGTAATACAAACTTTTGGTTATTTGAGAGAAATTTCAAATTTTCAGTTGGCCCAGTATGTCTGCAATCTACTTCAAAGCTGGTTAATTTTAGGCATGTGCGAGTATTCGAACAGTTCAAATATTCAAGTGAATATTACAGTATTCGAATTCGCTTCGACACGAATTTAACTTATTGGAAATTTCAAATTATACGAAATGAACAAATAGGCATATATTAGACCGCACGCGACCTCCCTGTAAAGGTGGTTTCACTGCAGCATACTAGTGCTGTGCCGTGAAAACAACTATCTAGCAAAAAATCCGCACTGCTGCAAAGCCCCACTTGAAGGTTAAATGAACATTAGAGCTATGCGAATAGCAAAATTTTGGGTGCGAAGCGAATTCGAATATTGAAGTGTGAGTGCGAATCGAATAGAATATTTTTCGAATATTTCTCGAATATTTCTGGAATGTTCTTCGAATACTTCGAAGCAAAATTGCAGAAAAAAAAGTTGGAGAGGATTCCTAAGCATATTCTTATGAGATAGCAACAGTGTTTCTTTTCGCTAGGTTGAAGCGCAATGTAGAGGCCGAATTGTATTTATGTACATGATTTGGTGCAACCAAAGTGTTGCCGACAACAGTTTACACGTGCTAGGCAAAGATGCCATTTCCTCAGCCTCTCCTCCTTTTTCAACTTCTGTGGAAGCCCAACTGATGTGGGGACAAGGGTGTGCTCCCTTCAAGTGCGGAGTTCCAAATCTGCCTCCTAGACATCGATATATAGTAACATCTGAAATTTTGGATGCTAAAAAGCTTCGGCTTCCGATTTTTCGGACTTCCTGCCCAAATTTCAGGTCCAAAACAGCATTAATTGAGCCCCCACCTCTGCCACATCTTTCATCTCCAAGTTGGAACCAGCGTTTTCTTAATACATTGGCGACCGTAGCAAAGCTTGAAAGGCAGCTTTGCCGCAATACCGGGGTGTGATGAGGTGAAGCATATTGAAAAATCTAGGGACCACTTCCAATCAGACGTTAACTGTCTCTTGGCCAAGTTCGACAGTAAGGGAGCTTGAAAGGCAGCTTTGCCGCAATACGAGAGTGTAATGAGGTGAAGCATATTGAAAATTTGAAGGGGTCACTTTTAATCGGACGTTGACTGTATTTGTCTTTGGGAAGTTCGAATAGTAAAATTCCAGTGCGAACCGAATCGAATAGCAAACACTATTAAAAAAATATTCGAAATTTCGAATATTCGCACACTCCTAGTTCTAAGTATAGTACATTTTAAAACATAATGTATTTTACTGGTTATCGCTAGCATCCTACTGAAATTCCGATCCTGCTACTATTCAAAGTTGCTTCTACTTCACTACTATCTGAAGAAGTGACCTTCACACGTGCCTTGTTTCAATCTTTAAAAATATTGTGCAGTTTAGTTGAGTCATGACTAGAGACCGGATTTTAGGCAAATGCCTATTTTGTTCCTTGCGCTCCTATCGCGCCATTTTGATATATGAGGATGAATTAGAGGTTAAGAAGAGCTTTTACAGTGTTTTTATAGTGCCTATAAATGCCTATTTTTGGCGTTCTTGCCTAAATGCTTACAAATGCCTATAAATGCCTATTTTCAAAATTGGCGCCTGTATGAACACTATTTAGCCTCAGTTTTCCCTTCCTGATGCAGATTGAGCCCGTTATTCATGTTACCGCGCGTAAGATTGACTGTTAGGAACTATGGTGCTCAACCTAGTCCTCTAGTTCAACCAACTCTAGCCCTCTAGTTCAACCAACCAACAACCGCTAGCAGCAGTGAAGCGGGACATGCCGGCGAGCATTCGCTGCCGCACTGACATGGCCCGAGCGGTTGGCGAATGCGAAACCGCGGAGAGCCGTCAGCGGAAAGGAGAGTGAAGAGCAAAAAAAGAAAGAAAAATGTGATGTGCACGCAGCTTTTGTTTTGTTTGTAATTTACTTTTTAAGGTGTTCACTGCAGTAGCGTAGCCAGAAATCTTTATTGGGGGGGGGGGGGGGGGGGGAGTAGGGACAACCATACTTTAATATGTTCGTGCATGCGTTTGTATGTGTGTGTGTATATACACACACGCAAAACTGAAAAGTTTCGGGGGAGGGGGTTGAACACACCCCTCCCCCCGCCTGTGGTTCACTGCCAGGGGAGAAATTGGCTCTACGCAATTCAACCCGGCCAATAGGAGGAATCCCTCTGTGATGTTGTATTTTAGGATCGTCACGCCGCAGAGCGTGTGACGCGTTGCAGATGGAGGAGACGTTGGCTGATTGTACAAACCACACGACAGTTATATTTGGACGCACACACACACGAAATACATAAGGTGAAAACGTACATCGTCCCACGTGGCGGTGCTAGTTCGGGAAGTGGTGCGCTGCTAGCGTCCCGGCGGTCACGTAGTCGTGCGTGCTCGGGCGTGGTAGCGAAGTCGCAGTAGCAAGGGTCATGGGGCGAGTGGGCTACCCACCACTCGGTCGACGGTAGCCGCCATTGGCGGTAGCTCCCCGCGTCTCTTCAGCTCCAGGCGAAGTTCCCGCGGCGCTCACTGTCCTGACGACGCCCAGCAGGATGAACCATGCGCGTAGATGCGGGTTCCCCGACACAGGAGGCCACGAGCAGATCTGCCGACGTGAAGAACGTGAGGCACTCGCTGTCCCGAAGACAGGCGCCTCTGTGCGCGAACCCCGCTCGTCGATGCGGGTTCGGTCGACCTCCGGCCTGTTCCGACTGTCTTCCACGAGTCGCTAGCCTGCGCGAGCCTTTTTTCTTCGCTTCTGAAGCACAAGCTATTTCTTCTTCCTCGGCTTCCATCGATCGGCCGCTCCGTCGTCTGCTCTCGCTGGGTCGCCTTTACGTGCTTCTTCACACCCTCCCTTCTGGTCCTTTAGCAATCTGGCTGTCTGTTCCTGCTCTGCACTTCTCAGCCATACCGGAAAGACACTCAGGAGCGCCTTGATTCGACAGTGGACACTTGACTCACTCTGCGGAACACGAGAGTGCTAACCGTGCGGGACAAAGCACACTATGTTCAAACGTTGGCGCCTTGGTACCATCTTAAGCAATAACACTTTTGCTTTCCTGTCGTAGATACAGGTCGCGCACGTCTTCGTTTGAAATTATTTGCATTTATGTGAAAATTGTGCCTATATTTGCAATTTTGGAAGCCTGAAAAATTGTTTTGCCCGCCTATTTTTGGCGCCTAAAACGAGCTTTTTTAGTGCCTAAAAATCCGGCCTCTAGTCATGACAAATATGCTCATTTTTCTTTATAATATGTGATATATACTATGTATTCGAACTATTCGATTCAAAATTATTCGACCAAATCACTATTCGCTTCGAATCCACTTCGAACCTATTCATACATCTCTATTTAATTCATACTTTTTGCTGGTCTGTGCCGGAAAATATTTGCACTAACAGTCCCACATTGACTGAGGAAGAAAGAAAAATAAACAGACAGTCTGGCCTTGGTCAATCGCGTACCAAATGCTTCTTAAGCCACTTTTGCCCAGTACAGCGGTGCCATGCAGAAAGCCGTACCAAGCTTGGGAAAGGGCTACCAGTTGTTGCGGGACACAGCACATTTTCTGCCCTAATTAGCCACACGTGCACGCACTATTTAATAATAAGTACCAGTATGATAACTGACATCTAAAAATGTCGCTGGCAATCATTCAGAGCCGTCTGTGCCATTGCCGTGGCCCTAAGAAACAACAAACATTACAACACTAATTGATATGTTGCCCTAAGTGATATTTATGAGAGAGAGAGAATAAACGTTTTTATTTAGCAAGGCCACTGTGTGCCCGAGGTGGCGGCCTCTTATTCCAGGTAGCTGCGGGCCTTCGCCATGTCTCGTGCCCGTTGAACCAGGCTTCGCTGATTCTTCGGGTCTGGGTCCGATAGCTTAACCTCCCACTGCTCTTCGATCAGCGTAGCGGTGCTAGGGTTTTGTATGCATCGCCATACCATATCACATGGAGTGTCCGGGACATCACAGTACTTGCATATGTACGAGTGCTCAGTCGTTGAGATATGGTGAAGTGATATACCATGAACGTAAGTGTTTGCAATTTCCTGAGGGTTTCTGCCTCTTCCCTAGTTAGGCTGGGGCGAGCTGGCGGATAAGTTCTTTGGCCTAGACTGTAGTGCTGTAACATGTCGCTGTACTTTTCGGGTACATCTTTCCTCCTTAGTGCGTCCTGTGGGAAGACCCGGTGAACATGAGCTCAGGCGCATGCGTCGGCTGCCTCATTTTCCCATCAGGGACTCGTGACCCGTAGTCCAAATGATGTACATTTCTGGTAGGTTCTTTGCTGTAGCTGTGAGAACTTCTAAGGCTTGCCTGCAAATTCTTCCTTTCTGAAAATTTCGACCAGCTGCTTGTGAATCGGTTAGTATTATTGCTTCCTCAGCACAGGTTGAGATGGCCAGGGCTATGGCTGTTTCTTCAGTCGTATCGATTTCTGTAGTTAAGATGCTAGCTGCCGTTCTCTCATTTCCTTTGCTGTTGACTACGCTCACAGCATGGGCTGGGATTCCTGAATATTTTGCTGCATCTGGGTATCTTGTGTCCGGATTTTGGCTGTAGTCTTGTCGGAGTTTCTTTATTCTGGATTTTCTTTTGAGATGGTAGGTAGGATGCATATTTCATGGGATGCGGGCTACCGAGATGCACTGTTGAATTGTTGCTGGGATAATCCTTTTCTCATCGTATTGTTGCATGGCTTCAGGATAGCCTAATCTTTGAAGTATCGTCCGTCCTGTTTCACTTGGTTTAAGTCATTCTAGTTATTGTTTTTTTTGTGTGTGTGCTTCCACGAGCTCCTCCCAGGTGTTGTGGAGACCTAAGCATAGTAGTCGCTGTGTGGAAGCACGTTCGGAGGTCCCTATGGCAGTCTTGATGGCCTTTCGTATAAGGGTATTCAGTTTTTCAATTTCTGCATTCTTGATGTCTAAATAAGGAGTCCAATAATTAATTGTACTGAGCATGAGTGCTTGGATGATTTTGATTGCGTCTTCTTCTTTCAAGCCATGCCTTTTGTTTGACACCCTCCATACCAAGTGTGCGACCTGTGTGACGGTTTCTTGAAGTTTTGGTTAGGTGGCTGCGCCCGATCCGTCTTTGTGGATGTGCAGACCAAGGACTCTGAGCGAGTCTGCTTTAGGTATTTGTACTCCATTCAACATCTGATAATTTCAACAAAATCATGGGGTCTCCTCAAGTTGAACTTATCAAGAGCCTACTGTGCTTCGTTATAAGCACAGAGTAAAGTGGCGATCAATTATAATATACAGACTGTAACATTAAGCATGAATTTTGTGTGCCTGAACAGAAAACTGCGTACAGCAGTCTGAGTGACTCATTTATGCAGTACCAAAACTTGTCACCAGGAGACACAATGTGCCAGTTTTGTTGACTTTCAAAAGCAGTTTAAAAACACAAATCCTATTCAAATTGTGGAAAGAATTCTCCATTCTGCCATTATAAATGCACACTCTTTCCGCTGCCACCAGCGTCTTGCAACACATTCTGGCTGGTTGTCAGTCCCTTAAAAAAAGAAAAAGCCTTAGATTGGGTACTTTAGGCAACGTTTATTGTATGTAGCATCGCTTTTTTTTTTTTGTATCAGTGGCACCAGTCAGGAGACACAAATTAGCACTTTGCAATATGCATTCTGAGGTTTTACTGTACGAGCCTCGAGATGCATGATAAATGTACTGACTGGCATTCATAGCTATTTCAGATGTGGCGGCAGCGTCTGAACACTCAAGGGGAGCTATAAAAGAACGCATCCATTTCTTCGGGCCGCCCGACTTTTTCGGGAGACTTCGCAGTCGCTCGGGAGTCTGAAAAATCAGACGTTTACTCTACCTGACTGTTGATCCTACTTCTCAGGCAAGAAGGATAGACCCGTACACAATGCTTCTGCAATAACTATTTTATTTACGCCGTGTATCCACGGCCCTGAGAATCGTTATCACAGGTGAACAGGGGCAGGTGGGGCATCAAACACAAAGTGGTATGCGGCACATCTCAATTCGCGGTGGGATTTCTACCGACAGAGAGTTGTTGTGTTTGTGTGTGTGTGTGTATGTGCAACTGTTACAAGTTTGTCTACATGCATCTATACACTTGCAGACAAGCATCGCCTTTTTTTTTCTGTACAACACTTGGGATGTGAAAGGAACTTGCTATAATGGCCGCAGCTATAGTTTGTACATGCTACCCTGTCACATGGCAACATTTGCAGGCTGCTTGCTCATTTTTTACCAGCATCTGGTTGTCGTGATCACGTTCTTTCAGCACCAAATGCACAATACACTGCGGAAACATGTACGCGTCTTCCTCATTGTTGATCAAAAAATCTGCACCAAATTGCCCTAAGGGAATTGTCGTGTATGCAAAGAATTAGCTACTCGGGCCATGCATCAGCAACACTAGCCAATGGTATCCACCATTAACCGTTAGTTACTCAGTATTAGCCAGTGGTAGTAAATAGTCATTGCTGGTATTGTACATACAGAGGCCTATCGGGGGGGGGGGGGGGGGGGCTCTTTTAAGAGCGAGTTTTGTTGTGTCCTGTATTCAAATATAAGAGAGGGCGTCTGCTTAATACCAGGTTACCGGTTGACGCTAGTGAGAATGTCTGACACTTTATCTAACCAATATTACAGACATTTCTTTTTCTGCTCGATGAATGTTCTTACCAGAAAAAAGTGCTGAGTGTTCTTACCAGAAAAAGATATACAAAGACAATATGTCCACGATTATGCTGCTGCTGAAACTTTACATCAGCAGTGAAGTAACTGCAATAATAGCTGCGTTTGCCTCGTTGAGCTTTGTGCCGGTAGAGCCACCATTCTCGCCACTCATGTCTTCCACCTCTGGTATCCTGGTTAGCCGCAACTGCTTGGATGTTTGCGAAGGAGCTAATACTGTCTCTTGTCTGTGGTGGTTTTTTAACGTACTTTCCTTTCCATGTTGATTAACGGCGTTTTTCCTGGGAGATTTGGAGTGGCTGCCAAAGTCCTGAAGTGAGCGCTCGTATTGCACCAAGCCAAATCAGCCAGTGCAACATGTGAATGCTCCACGTGAGATCACACCGGAAGTTCTTTATGTACACATCATGTAAACCAGTTCCGTAAATTATTCCTGCTTCGGCTCTGTGTGTTTCCATGGCAACCGGGGTCGCCGTTGCAAAGCGGGAGCACGCTTGTTCACACAACGACGGAAGTGATGTATGCTGCTCGCTGCACTTTCACCTGAATCCTCGACCTGGCGGTGAAGCAAGTGAGAGTGACCCGGCGTGGGGCGAGTTGCTCTGAATTGTCCAGTATAACACGTGAATGCATTTTAAAAGAATTGACTGTTGGGCGAGTTGGTGTTTTGACATAGAAACCATCGTAAGTAGCGCAACTAGACAGGACACACAGCAAGGAACAGACAAGCACAGGCGCACGCCTGTGCTTGGTTCCTTGCTGTGTGTCCTGTCTAGTTGTGCTACTTACAATGGTTTCTATGATGTGAATACACTCCTGATTAACCAGTGAAAATAGATTCACCGCCACGAAGCAATAAATCCTACGCCAATCTCGACCAGTGAAAAACCCCAGAAGTTTGTAGTTCATGTTTCCTCTAGTTTTTTACTTCATATTTCAATAGTGTTTGTTTTTCTCAATTTTAGCCTTGAAAATGGCGTTTGTTTACCAGTGAACACAAAGAAGGTGTTTCAAGCCCCTGTGTACTTCCCATGGAATGCTTCGCCTTTAAAAAGCATCCAGTCACTGTCGCTCTACTCGTGGTACAATTTTATACTTGTGTATACAGTCGAACCAGAATATATCGAGCCTGAAGGATGTTATAACATATTAGTTCGACATATCAAATAGTTTTATGTGAGGGAAAGAGTCCCGCATAGTACGCTTCACTGCAACAAAATTACTTTTTTCCGATTATAGGTACGGTGACCACCTCGCAGGTGTTAACCACACTTGTCTGTGTTGCAGTGAAACCTACTTAAGCTATTACAATATTATGGAGTGTTAAGAAGACCCTCTATGAACCAACCATCTGTACTGTGAGATAACCACTCTACTCAGTTTCTTTCCACATCACGTAATTCTCTGCAGATTTAGTGTCCTGTTTGTTGGCACCTGCTAAAACAATGCCGTTTCTTCGGTACGAATATTTCAGATGACACAATAAGTGATTGCGGTATTAGAGTCTTTAAAAATGTTATGGAAATACAGTATGGAATTACAGTACGGTCTTGCTATACCGCTTCTCCTTTCCTGCTCGTTGTGCTTAAACAGCTCCCAGTTCCAGTGACAATGCGTTTCATGAGCGACAGTTTCATCTTTAACAATGCTTAGGCTGAGAGGCAACAGTGACGCGTGGCAACCCCATAGTAAATCTTGGAAAAGCATTTGTGGTGTTGGAGTGCCTTCACTGGAATTAGGGGTGGTAAAAGCATAATGAGCGGAAAAGGAGGAACGGTACGGTGAGACTTCGCCATAATTTCGTAGTGTATCTCCATAACTTGCTAATTAAGACTATTATGAGAAAGGAGCACACTTGCAGAGACACAATGCACTATTTGATATGCCTAAAGCAGAATTTTTTATATGTGCACTGTACAGTGCGACACTTTGCATAACATTTCCCGGGGGATGTTATGAATTGTTTATATAAAAAACAGATATGTCCCAGCTACTAATGACCTTTAGGCTGCCGTTTATACGTCAAGATCAAAGCAGGCGCCATTAAAAATATGGGTGCTATTGATCCGCACACGGCTCACTGCACCACTCGTGCACCAGTTCACAGTGTTCTGCGCCACAGCCCTCAGTTTGGTGCAATAGCTTGCCACTGCACCATGGGTTCACAGTGCGCTGCAATGGAGCCCTCAATTCGGTGCAATAACTTGCCGCTGCACTATGGCCCTCGAGTGTAGTGTGGTGCAGGTAAAGAACCGCCACAGTGCAGGGAACCTCTGCACCTGCTGGTGAGATAATGGTACTTAGAAATACGAGCACATAACTTATACAGGGACTTAGACAAGGACAAGCGCTTGTTCTTGTCTTCCTAAGTCCCTGTATAAGTTATGCGGTCGTATTTCTAAGTATCATGAATCACCAATTCGCCCAATCAGGCATTTTAATGAGATAATGGAACTGAAGTGCAAATCGCCAGGTAGACAGTGCTCACAAGGACGACGGTCGGGGACACAGTGCCACTTCTTGTGGATGCAGAAATGCTCCCTAGACGCTTTTACAAGGATTCAATGCACTCGGAATAGCATCTGGCATACGAAGATTTGTTGGAGGCACTACTGAAGGCTTGTTTTTTTTTTTTCAGGCCTTGTTAGATTTGCTTGATTATCCATGCTGCCAAACAGAGCAAGTGATATTTATTTTATCACCGCACCATAACACATCTTCAGAACTTTGATGAAAGCACAAAGAAGTTTACACTGAAATTGAGTGAGTGACCACACGTGACAGGTTACCGGGCTATTTCTCCAAACCTGTGACACGGCCTGTGCCATATTGCTATGTTCGAATGTGCATTACGGATGCTGCACCAGTAGTCTCGGCAACATATATGTGCTGCACCAGCACCGCAGGAAAATGTTTGGCACCAGTTTTGTGAACCATGTGGGAATTAAACGTAACCTACAATAGTGATTTATTGGGGCCTTCTGCAGACATTCCATCATTTCCAATGCGCTAGGACGAGATGAAACAGAATTTATGGTGAAACTTTTATACGCCAAGTCGTCAGATACAACAAAGCAAATCCACAGTCTTTTTTGTTGATAGCATATGGCCAATATAATGCTATAAGAAATATTGCATATAACAAATGTGTTGTCATGCCAGATGCTGCTTCATATAATGAGGCTCAATTGTAGTAATGTCCTCACTGTATATCACCGACTACGTACTGTGCTGAATCTTCCATTTAGTCACAACCAGCTGCATTTACCATGTGACAGGGTTGCAGAACTTCACCAGAAATACTGATAGCCCTCCGCGCACCAGTGAGGTAACGCAGCAGGAAAGTAATACTGAATGAAAAGGAACAAAGCCCCATTCATATGTCTTTCTAAAGATACACGAACATGAAGAGGCTTCGACGCTATACATGCGAAAGATATGAACACATTCGGCATCTTCTGTATGTGTCGGCGCAAGTTTGGCTTTGTCATATTATCTTCATTCGGATAACACGAAAATGCAACAGCAAGAGAAGTTGAAGATTGCATTTCGATATCAAAACGGGCCGTATTTACGTTTGACATAAAAACTGGAGTTTTGTTTTTTAATATTGTATTTTCTGTACGAGCAGAACATTCGAGAAAAAGAATACTACAAGTGCCTACATTCTCATTGTGGCTTTGTTTATTAATGCCATCAGAGGGCACTGCATTTTGGTTCACTGCAAAGAGCTTTGCATGAAGGCTTCATAATTCAGCAAGTGGTGAGTACAGACGTTTGAGTTTGTTATGTGAGATATCAAGGTTTTGTGGGTGCATTCCTCCTCCAGCTGGTGTGGTAAAAATCAAGGCAAGAATGTTTGGCACCACGCCTGGCACTGCTAGCATGGCGAACAACATTAGTAGCAATTAGCGACTTTCAAAGAAGACGCATAATTTATATGCAACCTCGGCTTTGGCACTTGTTCTAGTGAGCTGTTAATGTGGAAGACACTGATACACCTTTTAACAGTAGTGAAGCATGAATGCATACAGTACTTTGATCAGTAACTTTTGTGTAAGAAGTTTTCAGTACATTTGAGTATGTGTAAAAAGGCATCGTGCCTTTCTTGCTTGTGTCTTTTTTTATGTATATTATTCTTAAGAATTTACAGCATCAATAAGTTTTAGCCAATCGCATAATTCTGCTTTCTTTCTTGTGGAGGCCTAGTTTTATGTTATGCCAGGCTGTATGGTCATACACGTTTGCACAGCCACGAGCCATTGGCTACAGAAAACTGCGTGCGTCTGTCGTGGGTTTCCGTAGGTTGCCTCTCTCTCTCTCTCTTTTTTAAATTTATTTTTGAAGTCAGATGTTGTATCAAGATTATTCCGCCGACAGACTGCATGTGGCAGCGAACCCCACTCCCCTATCGCCTTATTTCCTTATTTATTTATTTTTTTTTGTTGAGAGCTCACTGCAGGTTGTCGGTTGCATGTGTGCTACACATTACCATGAATTGGCAGAGTTGCGATCTTCTTTTCTTCACTGCAGTGTCAAAGGGTGAGAGAGCTCATTAATTAAAGTGAATGGGTCGGACAAGTGCAAGGAAACGGTGAAGCTACGCAGCTTGTATTGAAACTATATAGTGCACCTCAGTGTCTACGGCTATTTGAACTAAAAACAATGCATTGCTTCTACATGAACAGAATGACAAGTCGGTGTTGTCGTGCTTCCCCAGATGTGCTGCTGGCAATCCTGCATTTATGAATGGCCTCTATTTTCATGCTCGGAGCTGTTCGAGAGTAGACTCGCTGCCAACTCGCAGGAAATTGGGGGGGGGGGAGTCATCTCTGGAATGGAGATAACGCATTGAAGCACAAATGCCGTCGTATACCATGGGCATCGAAGCAGTGACGGCCAGCTTTAACCACAGAAAGTAATGCCCTCTATGTGCCCTCCTACCATTGATGAACTTCAGCTTGACAGATGTCATTGCTTTCACAACTTTTACAGTGACAAGAATATATTCCAAATTACAGTGACAAGAATATATTCCAAATTATGTCATCAGTAACGGTGACTACCTTTTTGCCAAAATAACCAGCTTAGCAGGCAATGGGAAATATTTATTCCTTTATTTTATGCATATTCAGAAAAGCCTGAGGTAGTCGGACTCTGCACGGAGATTCATGCACAGGGCCTTCTCTCTTTTTTTTTCCTCGTGTGCTTTCTGGGCCTGCAAATTGAAAAGCTTCCATTGTAACCACATTGTTATAGTACAGTCAAACCTTGATGCAGCCAACATAGATATAGTGAAGACGGTCTGAACTTTGCAGGTCTCACCAATATCACTGTGTATGCTTGTATAGGAGTACCACATATTATAAAGGCATTTTCTTGTCGATGGTGACTGTTATACTGAGGGTCTGCTACGCAAAATCTTAAATCAAGGGGTTGGCACAGAGCATTCATGATCTGTGACACCATTGGCTCAAGACCTGCCTGCACTGCACTCGGACTGATTCTCTGACGTGGATTTCTTGCTGCTGGTAGTCAAATTTTAGTCCACTTCAACCGACATCACCTCTTGCTCACAAATGATGCTTGTGGGAAGGCATAGACCATATAACCGCACATGACCACATCACATGGCCTCTTTATGAAAAATGGGGTAGGCAAGGGCCTGCTTCGCATGATTTTTCTGGTTTTTTTTTTTTGCCTTATGCTGAAGCAAATTTTGTTTCATTTCATTTGACCCTTGTATATCTTTTTCTCCCTCAGCTGATGCCTCATACATCCACTGACTTGGCATTGGGTGTGCCCTTCTCCATGTGATAGCATCACTAGTAGGGCACCTAAACACCAATCTGTACTGTGTGAACGTTCACGGCTAATCTCATCTAACCTAATGGGATAATCAACAAGGTTGCATTCTAAATGACCATTATTTAAAAAGCACACTTATGTTATAGAACTTTAGCTTGTGTGTCTATGAAGAATGATTTAGGTACTCCTCTGACTCAGCATTGCAGCAAGACAAGGTGCATGCACACGTTACCATTTCCAAGTGATTCACAGTTGGATTAGTTTGTAGTCAGAAAATCTGCAATTATACTGCTTGATTTCCATTTTGATCCTAAAAAAAAGACAGCTCTTTTTCAGGCTAGGCAACTTGAACAGGAACTCCGTTCACTGGACTCAAAGCAAATGTTTTCGTTGGCAAAATACTGGGCCGATGGCCGTCTCAGATAAATCGCAAAGCATTGAAAGTGCTTCAACGCTTTTTTTTATGACACCAATATTTGCAATGCATATTGAGCGAACTACATTGAAAGTGTGCACGGTGATTTTATGTGTGCTCTGGTTCAAACGAGAACTTTTGAACTTACCAAATGTAGGACTGTGTACTGTATATGTATATATATTATTTTTGTTTCTTAATTTTTTATATCTAACCAAGTGGAAAGGGGTAGCCATCGCCAAGCAATGGTGACAACTCCTTCATTTATTTTTTATTTAAAACAAAAAATAAAAAGAGGAGTAGGTCAGAAACATCCCTCTACAGGCACTGGCTCTGCAGCCACTCAGTCACCTCCAGCAATTTTGTGCCCCTACAACTCGACATACTTCGTCGCACAACTCATGTTGTTCCCCTTGCCTCCATCTGCATTTAATGGCTTCTCAGTGGTACTAGCTGGGCTTCAGTTCCACTCATAGCGTCCGTTTACATGGGAGCACTTGAAAAATGCATTTCATTCCACTGTTATTTTTTGGCTTGGTTAATGCCCATGTCCATTTGGCAGACAGTTTGTTGTAGCACCCCTTGGCGCACTTAGCATACATACAAGTGAGCAATAATGGTCGTCTAGAGAACAACATTGAAATGAGTCACGACTTCGGGAAATAATTTGGCTCCTCACTTTATGTGGAAGCAAAACCAACACAGTTCGAGTGCAGCACATGAGGAGGTTGAACTTCTGTTGAATGCACAGATACATAGATGCTCGTACATTTAAGCTGGAGCTCCGGGGCACTGATATGTATTTGTTAATTCGATATGCCGCTGTACAGCAACCCGCTCACTCCACCAATTTACAAACAGCAGGACAGTTGTTTGTTGCTTTCAACGCCTTCGTTTGCTTTTCCAGCTAAATCAACTCGTGTACCTAGCCATGCAAACGTGAACAAGGGCAAGGGGTCAGCTGCATTGTGTACAACAGTAGGGAACCGGTCTTGCTAGTAAAGCATTTTTTTTTCATTGTTGCCCATCACACAGCCAAAGTTGCCTCCAGAACCTGCCAGCCCGGGCTCGCTTTCTTAGCAGCCTAGCCATGGTGTACATGAAGCCAAGCAAACCGTCGTGGGAAACGCGACGCATTTCTATACTGGCTATTAAACACAGCTGGAATGGATCCGGAATCGAGAGAGAAAAAAGAAACCCTGTCTTGCAGCAGAGATGGGTAAAGTGCGAATGGCCCTGTGTGGGCAGGAAGGGAGCACCCTTGAGCAGTCAGTCCTTTAAAAAGAATACTGGGGTTGTTTGGGAGGGGGACAAAAATGGCTGTCTCTCCCTCTCTTTCTATCCATAGGATCGGCGAGGAAGTAGCTCGCGGTAGAACAATGGCGGCGGTGGCTCCTTGTATAGCAGCCCTGTGTTCAGACGTCGTTGGAGATCGGTGGTCCAGGTCGGTTCCTCGCCTTGCCCATCAAGCCCAGTCTGGGGACCTCCAGGGGGCCGTTGTACCATGTGCCCCATTGGTCCTTGGACGCTGCACGTGAAAGAAAGAATACCAGGGAGAAAATTAAATCGTTGCATGTAATGATGACATTTAAAGGGGCCCTGCAACACTTTTCCAACTAATCGTCAAATCGCTTCACTAAAGGAGCTTATTTCCTTACGCATCGACTGCCGCAAGAATTTTTAGAATCCGTCAAGTACGAGCGGAGTTACATGTATTTGCCACACGCTTTAACGCTTTTCTATCTTCATTCGTACGAGCGAGCGCGCTGAAAGCTACGCATGCAGGGGGAGGGATGACGAGGAGGTAAGAAGCTACGCCCGTTCGTCAGCGCGCGTCATGACCTTGAGCACTTTTTTTTTTTCCTTCGAACGCGCGGCTTACTCTCAGTTGAGAACGCGAGCGCGCGCACAGGTACGTGGCGGCATCCCGCGGTGGCCGCAGTAACTATGCAGCTCACGATGCTCAAACCAGCCAATAGCCGTGGACTTCGGGTTTATGGCGCGGTCATTTGCGCTTATGGTACCATTTTTCGAGAGAAGAGTGATTTCTAGCTAAGTGCAAATTTCAGGCCGCATGCTATTTTATAATGTTTGGCTCATATGTTCACGCTTTAGGCTGCAGCTATACTGCGTTATGGAATAACCATTTACGGGCTCTGTGCTGTCCGATAGCACAATAGATTAAACAGAATATTACGTTCGATATTAAAAATTATATCTTATGACCTGAACACGAATTCTGAGAGAGACATTTTCAAAGTGCTGTTAATGCCGAACATCAATGATCTCTTAATTCAAACGGTTGTCTTAAAACATTCCTGGTCCAAAGAATTGCTAGTTCCGTATGTCACTTCCCGTTCTTTAAGGCCCAAAGTCCGTTACTGGAGGCCGCGGTGTCCAACATGGTATATGTAGAATACGAGCCCATTATGTTCCAACTTATTTCAATGTACTACCCCCCAGAATTTTTCGCATAAAGACAAAATACAAATTAAAGAAACTGCTACGGCGTATCTGTCTATAATTGTAATACATATGTCATGTCTGGTGTTATTTCATATGCACTCATTTGCAAGCAGGCTGCTGAACAATCATCTAGTGTCGTACTTTGCTTAAGTACTGACGCCTTTTTTCGAAGGCGAGTTTATTTATTTATTTATTTATTTATTTATTTATTTATTTATTTATTTATTTATTTATTTATTTATTTATTTATTTACATCACCCTCAGGGCACATAAAGGCGTTACAGAGGGGGTGGATAATATAACAAAAAAATGTAGTAAAAAATTGCGAGTCACCATTCGCGAGACAAAATTGGAGGACACTTAAGCTTCGCCTTTAAGAGTTGAACGCGATAGCGATATCCTGCCCCTAGTGCGCACTTCAAACATTACGAATGTTTAAGAGAATGCGCGCACTAAGGTGTGTGCCTTATGTAATGGCTAGCATGCTTTAAACCAGGAGCAATTATGCGCGAGAAACGTTTTCAATGTTGCGATGCACCCACTACGTGGTCTTAAGGGAATACGCGCAGTAATGTGTGTGCCTTTTGTAATGGGTGGCTGTCTTTCAACCACCAAGTCGTTATGATATTGACATAGTGTGACGTCCGATGGCAATGTACGCTTGTACCACGCAATATTACTGCGATATTACATCTCGTACTGTGACACTTTATACAGGACGCGTATTTTTGGGAAGCATGAAAGTTACTTTCAGTGCAGCTCCAAGCAGAGGCGTGGCTGTGTGGTACAACACCTGCTTGCCACGCAGACGGCCTGGGTTTGATTCTCACTCGGACCCAACATTTTTATTTGCAGCTTTTTCGATTTTTCAGTCACGGACAAGATGATGATTTTTCGCTCACAACCAACGGTGCCGACGCCGACGGCGGAATTTCTGCGATACGAGCTCTTTAACGCTATCGCGTTAAAACAGAACACAATAATACAGTAGAACCCCGCTGTTACGTTCCCGGCTGTTACGTTTTCTCCCGGCTGTTACGTCGTTTTCCGCCGGTCCCGGCATAGCTCCCATAGGATACAATGTATTGGGAACCCCGCTGTTACGTCGTAACTGTCGGACCGTTCCCGTATGATACGTCGCGAAGTGCGCCCGGAGCCGACCGAGTGACTACCAAAGAGAGCGGCCATGGCGCATTTTCACGCAGCTTGGCCTCGTTTGACCGTAATATTAGCCGCATGAGAGGCGCAAGCAACAGAATCTTTCAATTGATGCAAACAAAAGCATGGCCTTCGAGATTCAAATTGCAAAGATGGCGTCTATGACGTAACTGCTCGCGAAAGCAAGGCCTTCGAGATTGGCATTTACTATTGACAAAAGCATAGCCTCTGAGATTTGCATTGCACAAACATGGCGTGTATGACGTAATTGCTTGCGAAAGCAAGGCCTTCGAGATTGGCATTCACTTCTGCCATCGCGTTGGCGTAGACTCATCATCATCGTTATTGTCGGAGAACGGGAGGAGTTCGAGCTGGTTGGAGCTCGCATGGTCGTGCGTGCGGTTCGCGGTCGGACTCGCCGCGCCGGTCGTGATTGCGTGTGCTTAGTTCTTTCATGCCTACAGCTGTTGGTGTTAAAAAAATCACATACGTTGATTACATTTCTGTGGATAAGGCCGTCCTAAGCTCCGCGTTTCTATCCATCGACTAGATCGCGGCTGAGCGCGCCAATTTTCGTGCTGCTCGTAAGAATTGAAATAAAAATTCTGTACCACTAAATATTTTGCCGTTTTTCCTGTTTTTCGGCTGTTACGTTTCCCGTCTCTTACGTTTATTTCCTACGGTCCCTTTCAAAAACGTATCAGCGGGGTTCTACTGTACAACAAATTAATTAGAATACATGTTCAAGCAATACTCAGTTATTCGAGGCTTAAGATATGATCGGTTAGTGCAGTCTTGAAGGATGACACGTCCTCAATGGAGGCGATGGAGGGGGGAAGGTGGTTCCACTCGGCACTGGTTTTTGGCAGAAAGGAGTTTGAAAAAACGTTAGTACGGCAGAAAGGAATAAAAACTTTATGCTGATGGTCAAGACGTGACGATATGTATGAAGGCTCGGAGATGAGTTCTTGTTTAAGTGAAGTATTTTGGTAAATGAGTTTATGAAAAAGACATAGGCGAGAAATTTTTCTTCTAGTTTGCACATTTTTTCTAGTTTACTCTGCCATACAAATCTCCTCTATGCAGAGACGGCTCTGAGGAAGTTCGAAGCTCAGCAAATGCTGATAACATATTTTAATTTGGTAACTAAGTCAATTTTTCCATGGCGCACCTACTGACTTCGACACTAGCTTGACGTCAGGCTACAGTACAAATTCTGGTGACTTCACGCGGCAGTCTGGCTAGTTGTGATGACGTAGGTACCAAAACTTCCAAGATGGCCGCCTGTGCGTCATCAAAACTTCCAAAATGGCCGCTTGTGCGTCACCAACGGAGCCACAGTGCGGAGCCAACGTTTATAGATACTTTTTCAGTTCCGTAACTCCACCGCCGAAGGCGGCCGCCGCTTTTACCCAGGCAGTGAGAGGGCGCCACAGTCGTGAATAGCGCTGTCGCGCGCGCGGGCACACGTGTTCTTTCCCGTATAGTTGCTTCGCCGCGTGCGCGGCTGTCATGGAAGGTTTTTCCTGGGCGTGTTGGCTGTGCATGCGCGAGGTTACTCTCGACGACTTCGGTGACTTCAGACAACCGAGCATTCTTTGCTACAGGAAGTCAAGCAGTTTTCAAGCTTTGCGATGCCAACTTGTTTCGTGCCCGGCTGTACCAGCGGGTAGAAAAGCGCACTTTTTTGCGCCGCCGCCCGGTCCGCGACCTCTTGAAAGCTGGGTGCGAGCTATTTCTTGCGCCGATAGACCGCTGAGCAAAACATGCAAGACCATATACCATAGTGACAAAGTTTAGCCACTTCTACCTTGCTTACTGCACTTGAAACCCTCTGTGCAAAAAAAAAAAAAAAAAAAAAAAGGCGTCGTGAGGTCCTCGTCCAGAAAACTGCGACGAAAGACAAAGTGGGCCAACAGCTTATGTCCTTGCCATTCCGTGACCTCTCAGGTGCTTGTGACGACCATGGGTACTGTGCACCATTACCAGAAGCAACGGCCTTTTGTTACCTGGCAGGCTACGTGGCTTTCAAATTGAAGAAAACAACGCGTTGCGAGGTCTGCAAATACGATGCCCTTGGTAGGCGGGATTCCCTGCCGTTTGAGTCTATGCTGGCCACTGTGCGCGAATGTGTCAGTGGTAGCCTTTGATAGAAGCTGCTTGCACGTAAGCACGTACGGTAAAGCGTGCTTCAAGCATGCTAGCAAGGACACATTTTTTGGTGACCTGTTTTGGGGTGTGCTGAATGCTCTTATAACGAGAGGCACAAACACTGTTGGCTTCACTTTTATTTGCTCCCATGCACTTTGCGCAAGCCGAATGCTTGGAAAACAGCAGTACCATAGTAGGGCATAGAAACAGCGCAAGAAAGCAAGCTTTAAAAATTAGTTGGCAGCAAACTTGCCAACACAAGCGTAGCCAGCAAGGGGGTGGGGTAAAACTTCCTCGTCCGATATTTTTCAATTTTGCATGTGTATATATGCACGCACTCATACAAACACACGCACGAACACACAAAAAATATGATTGCCCCGACCCCCCAGGCCCCAGCCTGGAAATGTTTTCGGGGGGGGGGGGGGGGGACTTGCTAAAGACCTTGACTATTTGAGAAAAACACCCATTTTCATTATTTATTTTTGGTAAAAACACATACTTCAAAATTTTTGAGGCCCGTAGCCCCCGAATATAATGCCTGGTTATGCTACTGCCTGCCAACAATGCTGTGCAGTATGTACGCGTGAAAAAAATTTCCGCGTTCCAAGGATATCGGTTTGCTTTCACAATGTAATATTTTTTTGCGATGCCACCTTGTTTGAATTAACTGACCAAAATGCATGTTGCTTGGCGTTTTGAAACAATGCGAATGCGCATAATCATTTCGTACAATGCAAGGCTTTCGAAAACGTCACATAACGCGAAGTTGCAAAATTATTACGCACGGAATATGGTGCGCTCTTGACTAGACCACATTTTTTATGTTAATGAACGCACTAGAACTACTGAAATGATATGTGTCCGTCAGTTCTCGCGAAATCCGTGACACGCTTGCCAACCGCGAAATATTCTCGGCGAATAATTCGAGTATATTGATAGAGCAATGTTTGATTCGTACTAAAAATATGTTGTAAATTTCCCCGCGTTTGAGAGATGTTATGTAACTCTGAGATTTCTACGTTTGAAATTCGTATTTTTGGAGCATGCTCAATAGCCAAAATAGTGTGGTCTTAACGAAACGGACATGGAAAGGCGTAGGGCGAAGCGAGCACGTTGTCATTGCCCAAAACTGACGCCTGCGATGTGTGTCTGTACAGGTCTTTTCAAGTTCGTGAGCAGTATAACGCGCACAAATTAAAGTAAATGTCCAATTAACGTTAAGTAGGTAGAGCAAACACCAAGTACAGTGTTCGCGCAATTCTCATTCGGCCGTATGCAAAGGCTTATGCGAAACCCCTCGCGCTAGCAGACGACCCTCGCTCTCCTAGCGCAAAGCGCGACTGCAGCGCTGTGGTGGCGGGTGCGGCGACAGGCCGGATGGGATGGATGGATGCTATGAGCGTCCCCTTTATAACGGGGCGGTGACATGTCTGCCACCAGGCTCGAAGGAGAAAAAAAGAAAGAAAGAAAAAAAAACTTCCTTGTTTCATGTTGTCCTAATGCCTTATCTACATTGATTAAATCTATGTTATTATACCAAAAATATAAATTCACGGTCCATCTCTCTGCCTCTTAAGGCAGAATGACCTTTTTTTCCCCAATTATTTATTTTTGTACTTTATTCTCTACTTTTCTGCCACCAATACTCTAACCGTCTCTTACTTATTTCTATCGCGGACGTGTTCAGCTTTCCATTGTTGTCCCTAAAACCCAAAGCTTCATGTAGACTCGTGCCCACACGTATACCTGGGTGAATATCGCCACAATTCAATCAGTACATGTTCCATCGTTTCCTTAGTTCCCCCGCAGCATGTACATTGTTCTTCTTCGTTGCTAAGACATC